>NC_040020.1:17785800-17793534 GCF_000972845.2 Larimichthys crocea | reverse complement strand
GTCCCCCTGATCCACCACAGAAAAGGCAGCAGAGAGGAGCTGACAGAAGATGCTAAAGAGGGGATAGTGCTCTGAAGTGCACTCCCGTATGAAACATCGCATACAGTGGAACAAATCCAACTTGACCACAATGTTGGCGTTGTACTGTGTACGGCAGGGGTCTCCAAACTACGGCCCGCGGGCCACTTCTGGCCCGCCTAAACAATTGGAGTGGCCCACTTAATGATCCCAAACAATCCCTCTAAACATCTAAACATTTTTCAAAATTGGATTTTCCTATTATAAAATATCCACACTTAATGATTAAGCTTGGCATTCTAATTAAAATCTACCTTATTTACGAACTATTTACAGTACTAGCAAATTTTCATCCCCTCACACAATGGTATATTCCGACGTGACTTTGCTTGTGATCAACTTCCACGCAGTCTGTCCGGGGGATTCAACTCAGCAGGTCAGGGACGGCCGCACGGTGGGGGAGAATCCCCTTGTGGGACCTCTCCCCAGCGCTGGCTGGCCTCCGCAGGCGCATTTCCTCCACGGCGGTGCGCCGACCAGCTCTGGGTCGGCTTGAAGAGGCTCAGGGGCGAAGGTGGCTCACGGCTCCGGCTGCAAGCTTTACAGCGCCCTCCTGCCCGGACCTTGCCGCTTCCCGGGGCTGTGGACTTAGTGCTCACTACGCCCTCTCCGTGACTGTCGAATCGCAATTTATCGCAACAAAAATGTAAAAAGCACTGCAACTTTCACTGCAATTTTTTTGAAAACCTAATGCAACTTTAGGCATTTTAGGCCGCAACTATTTCAAAAAAGGCCTGTGAAATCCTGGTGGGGCTGATATCATTTCCGGTTATAGACTGCCCCCCATCACAGAAAGGCAAGTTGATGTGGCCCGCAACGAAAAAAAATTGGGGACCCCTGGTGTACGGGATGCACAGGTGATCTTCAGAGTCCCAGCAGTGGCCTCGGTGACAATAGTGTCTGTGGTCTTCCAGGCATCCCAGTTTAGGTGCTCTCCGTGGTGAAGGTCCGGTATTCTGAATGGTGCACAGCAGTCCCTGAATACAAGAAAGAGGAACTTATTAGTGTAAAAATAATTTTTTGACAGTCACAAATATTATGCATGTTATGAGTGACAGTGAAAGGGGATGTAGTTAGTTCTCACCTGTCTACCCAGTGGTAATTAGCCTTCTCCACCCCTGCATCGCTGTACCTCTTGGCTAACCCCTGGTACATGGGTTCAAGGGACTTTTCTGCCTTTGACTGCACCATCACCCACGAGGAAATCATCCAGTTTTCATTCATTATTGCGTAACTTGACATGGTGCCAGAGGGGTTACTTTGCAAGCCACCTTCCCGGTGTGGTCAGACCACAAGACCTGTCCAAAAGTTCCCAGTATGAGTAATGTTATTTGACTGTTGTATATGACTGTTGGCGCTGGTAGTCGTCAATGAGGCAGTCAGCGAGGTAGTGAGCAGAGACTGAGACTCCACACCATCCATCTGCATCATCATAACCTCCAAAAGACTGGTGTGTCATCCTTCCTCACAAAGAATTTTCTGCCCATAAGCCCCAGCCTCAGCATTCCAGATGTTCTGAACGCTGTGAAGCTATGACAGGTGTTATGGAATTTTCTATCCTTAGGTTACACAAGGTCAGTATTAATTGTTTGGCTTTGACTAGGTGCCAGCCTATCTCAACACTGGTGGCCAGGGTCGAAGAGGCCTGTTGCTGCCTTTCTAGACATAATAGATAGCTTGCCGTTGACGTTCCAATCTGTGTAAACAGACATCTGTGTCTCCAGACTAGAATGTGTTGACAATAACACCTCCATGGGTAAAGACATTCTCTTTGACTAATTCTGGGCTTATAGTGTTTGTGTGTTATCTTTGGGTTTAAAGTCGATCCTTTAGTACAAGTTCGGCAGAATGTGAGACCGACTCAGGCATTTCGGATGTACTTTGAGAGTGTCTCTAATTCTCCTTGGCCAAGCGTCAATGAATAATATAGCATAAGACATCAGAGGCTCCTGAACACTTTGTTCCTTCCTGACCTCACTATTGACCTTTGACTTCAGCAATTTCTCCACAACAGGTATGCTTGTTCTTTTTTTTTTTACTTACTTTTTTATTTAAATTTAAATGACAAACATACATACACGCAACACATACATTAGGAACGCATAAGAGACACATTACAATTTCAGTTCTACCATATATTAATGCCATCATATCCTATCTTCAAATATTTCTCCTTAAAAGGAGGGAACATGAGTAACATGTGGCAATGAGTACATACATTTACTGACAATTGTACTGCATTAAGTATAACAATACAACTAAAGTAGAGGAGAAAGAAGAAGAATTAATAAATAAAGAGGTGACTAAAGTTCTGACATTGTCTGTATTACTGGTAACCATTTTTGATCAAACCTGTCTGATTTGAGCTGTAACCTCGCTGTGATTTTCTCCATGATTAACACATTTTTTACCCTTTCTCTCCATTCCGTTATACTGGGGGCTGTGGCTTTAACCAAAAAGCTGCGTGCTTTACGGTAACGTATTGTGTCACTTCCGGTATCTGTGTTGTTGCCACGGTGCTCTCTGCTCTGCTCACCTGAACAGATTTCCGTATATTTCTCACATCAGCGACTATCTACTTATCTCTGCACTACTCTTTGACTTGTTCTGTCTGTGCATAAACAGCTCTCTGAACTCTAGTAACTACAATCTGATAGTTTCTCCAGTTTCTGTTAGCCACACTAACTAGCCTAGCTATACAGTAGTAGCAACTTAAAAGTTCCCGTTCAAGCTGAACGCCAGCTGAATGGCAGCCGTCTTCCAGCTGACTTCCAGCCGGCTCCCTGCAAAGTCCCGTGAAGGGAGAGACCCCCCTCCTTCTCCTGGGCGTGTCTATTTTTTACTGTAACTCCACCCATTCATGTGATTACAGGGTATGACCAGGAGATGGCGCTTCTCTCACAGAACTTATTTACAGTTGTTCTACCTGGAGATGACGTAGCTTACACACATCGTTAACATTCTCGTTGCTCAATCTTTCGTTTGCGCTTACAGTAACAGGCTTATTGGTCTCCCAGTGTCACAGATCACAGAGCGGAAAATGCAGCTGGTTTGAGTAATGCATAGTGTACAGTAGCCGTATGATTTGAGCGTGTTCATGAATTGAAATTAAATTTAAGGTGTTTATATCTAACATGTCAGCATTCACCAAATCAACAACATCTAGTCTGTTCTGTCTTTACTAGTGGTGGGCCGTTATGCGTGCTGCTGCGTTAAGGTGAGACTCTTATCAGGCGATAAAAAAATATCACCATTAATCTATTCTCAAAGCTGTTCCAGCCTTTGAGGTCGCTTTTTGACTTTTTTTCTCTTTTGTTCATTTTTGTTTTCTTCGCTGTAACTCTGTGGAGTCCTGATCTCTCTAGCAATGTTGGTTTTAGAAAGTTTTTGAGTTTTTCTCGTGTTTTTTAAATGCCGCTTCCACCTGGACAGCTGCCTTTGTTTACTCCGGGAACAGCTGATCGCGCTAATGCCGGGCCGGCATTGGCGCATTAATCTACAGTATCTATGGCCACCACTAGTCTTTACATAATTACTGAAGCGTCTCTTCTCTTGTGCTCGCGCACTCTCTCTCGCTCATCTGCATGTAAACAACAAACTAACCCTTAAAATTTTGCAAAAAGAATTGAAGAATAACAACAGCAATAATACCTCCTATTGAATATTTGATCACAGTTTGATCGTTGTGAGACGCCATTTAAAGAGGGAGAATACCTGGTGATTAACAGCCCTTTGGAAGCCCTTTGTTATGTAGGTATCAACCTTTTGTTTGCACTTGATGGGCCTTTTTCCCCCCACGTGTCACACAAATCAGAGCGGAAAATGCAGGACAGACAATCATGGATGTGACGTCTTTACTGTGTTTTACTGGCAGCTTCGTGGATATTATTATGGCTAAATGGAACTTCTTGAAACAAGAATCTTTTTTTGCAATTGTTATGTATTTAAGTGCAAAGGCACGCATGCAAATCAAACAAAACAAACGTATAATAACATTTCTAATAATAATACAATAATACTATATATATATACACACACACAGTAAATGGAAAGAATTACGAGTGTGGTATATTTTTGAGTCTGCTTTAATTGAACTTATAGGAATTCGCAGAGTAAACAGATGTCTTAAGTAAAATTGGAGAAAGCTTTTAGCACCATAGAATTGAGCGATTGGCTGTCGTCTTAATATCAACTATTTTCTGTATGCCTCCCCATTTAAGGTATACATGGTAAGATTGCTGTAAACCCTGGAGATTACAAGATCCAGGCTTGCACCACTGGTCATCATTACCAAATACGGAAGAATATATGGTGAAACGTTCATAACATTAATATGTAATCGCTTCATTTGCATATTAGTATATAGCAGGGCAACGCCTTAACACAGTGAGAGAATCGGGGCTGCAATCTGACCATAGGGACCTCAGCAGTCTTTAATCTGACCTCAAGGATTCTCTTCATGCACTCAGAGTATGTAATGGCTTATAATAAAAAAAAGAAGCATTCCTTAAGAAAGAAGTTCTTTTTCACTCAAACAAGCACGAAGAGAGTCGTCAATACACGACACCTCCTTGCGAATAAAGTCTTTCATGGAATGCCAGGAATCATTGAATAGCTGTTATGATCCCCGACAAGTGTGTTGTATGCATATCAGTGAAGTTAGAGGCTTCTGCATCCACTGATCAGCTGATACAAAAATGAAGAACGCTTTGTCCTCCTACAGATAACAGAGTTTCTAACAATCAATGAATTACATTGTACATCTCATTGAATCTTTGGCACGGACTCTGAACTATGAACACACATAGGCTCCAAGTGACACAAGAACGACTGACTACGGTCTCCTTTTTTCTGGGATGGACCACCGGCGCAGCGCTTCTGTTTTGTTGACTGAGAACAGAAAGAAAGTTTTAATGCAAAACAATTGGTTTTCCTCACGTGTCTTTTTCCACACAGTGAAGGATAGGTGGGAAGATTTTGGGGTTTTTGTAGAAAGATGGTACATATTCAAGACTGGCAAAGCACAAGTGACCATTGGTCACTTACTCGCCTCAGCTGCAGGTTATATAACAGTCATTACAGTCTTCTTTCCACTGCACACGCACTGTGCAGATGTTGCTGTTTGAGCGACTCATTCTCACAACAAGAAATATGTCTTACTATCAGCAGAGAATGTTAAGCATAAGTACCTGCTCTGAAAAGAAGTGGCCCTGATTATTTTGTGGGCAAAGCATAAATATGATGTAGGACTAATTCAAGGGTGTTGAGCCAGTAATGATAACTGCAAAAGCTGACTTTCGCCCATGCAACAACAATAATTCCGTGTAAAAACAAGAGACTGAATCCAGTGTGCAATCAAACCTTTGACGAGGCGGCGTAATTTGTTCCATGTACCTGTTCTCCTCCGGTTCGCAACCTTTTATTCCTGTTTCAAAAAGATTTAGGGATGAACGGCCACAAAAACCCCATGCTTGAATTCGCTTGCAAGTTACAGCCACGTGTTCCCAGTTCCAATATCCCTACACCTATGTTTATCACAGTGCTGCAGTGCTAGTTTTTTGTCTCATGTCGGTTGATCCTCATCAAATGGCCTTTTTCAGCCCCCTGTGCGCCACCCCTGCCCACTATATCAATTTTGGTTTGCTTTTACCTTTAATGGGCAATTACCATACCCACGGTTCACTTCGTGTTGTCGGTTCAAGGTTATTGTAGAGTCCAACTATTTTACAATAGCAGCTCTAAGACAGCTTTAGAGCCTGTAGTCCTGAACCCCCAGACCGCATGTTGCAGTTATCGGTTTGATGATTTGATGGATTTGTCATGCCCACAAAGAGCAGTTGGAGGGCTGATCACGTACGTTTAGGCATTTTGGCGGTCACTGGGCATAAGGCCAGTTTGTTCTAAACTTCAATTTGCTACAGCAGGAAGTTTGTTTTTCTGGGTCATGTGATTCACCAGTAGGGGCAAATCCCTCTCCCAAACGTGTAGAAGCGATTCGAAAAATCCCACAACCTCTGTACAAAAAAACAACTCGAATGCTTTCTTTTTTTTGGGAATGTGTTTGTCCCGACACCTGTTTATAGCCCTACCACATCTGCGAGTATAGCAGCCCCGTTGGGGAGCCCTAATTATGGTAAAGCAAGGTTCTACAATCTCCTTCACGAGCGTTGTGACCGGAGACTCATGATGGCAAACAGCCACTAGCATTCCTGATTGTGACCAGCTTTTATGCAGTCCTACACCTCTCTTAGGCCATTTAGCCCAGCTTCCCACCCAGGCCTTTTACTGCAGGACTGGTGGATAAAAAGAAGTCGTTTTGTATGACAGCAGTCTTTTGCAGGCGAACATGGAGGGCGCGCCAGAGACCAGTGGCCCCTATTCTCTCTCTTCCGAAGTTAGAAACCCAGTGGCTGTGGATGGGCCTCGCTGCCTCAGGTGCCAGTCAGAAGCGGCCATGAGAACAAGCAAGAAACGCGCTCGTTTTACAACTTCTAGGGAAACTTGGTTTATATATTCGATCTAACTTTCTTGTTCCCCATGCAGTCTCTATGATTACTGTTGGAACACAAAATCAACCTCACATCTTGTCAACAGCACTGCGTGGTTTAAGAACAACACTGTTTGTTGCGATATGCCCTAACCTTCAGCTGTGTAAAAGATGCACTGTTTCGTAACCCTGCCACTGTTCTTGCTCTCCAGACTGATAGAGAAGCTCATGCTTGTGTTCTATTCCAACAGTTGTTTTGCACACCCAGACTCCTTGATTCGCAAGAGCACTTCCTCTTACTAACCCTGCTCCTCTTTTATGTTGATGGTTCTGCCTTTCGAGATTACTCAGTTCTGGGTTAAAACAAAGTGGGCATTTTGCGTAAATGTGTATGATCACTCAATTTAGTGGCAAATCGGGCCCTCTTTGCTCCTATGGAAGTGATCGCACAGGCTCACTGAATGATAGCTTCTCACTCGTGGGCTTGACTACTAGCAAAAAGGTCACTCATAGTGATCTTTCTCCCCCCTTACCTCATATACAGATTCTCGCTACTCCTTTTGTGTTGTGGTGCTATTTGATTTTGGCGCACTATGAACACACAGAAATTTTTCTTAAATCTATGAAAGCCTAGCTGTACCAGTCCTGAACAAAGTACCTAGCTGGTTATTGGACGCTACTCTTTTGCAAAACAGATTGTGCGTTTGGCAAGTGGTCCAGCTCACACAGGTGACACAGACCTCTGTATTCCCTAAAAGGCAAATGCGCGAGTCGATGCTGCAGCCAGCTCGCTGCTGCGATTTATCCACTCCTCCTCCCCCCAGCTGAGGCGTTCGTTTTTCTCTCACACACCACTCCCTGACTCCCTCATGCACTTCAGGCTATTCGCTCTCCTCCTGAAGTAACCAGTTGGAGGAGCATGTGGAGCTCAATACCAAAGCATAAGGTTGGTTAGGTCCTGAGGACTGCCCCTGTTTCCTAACACTTTTTTTCCTCCATTTTGCTAAATTGACACGAACGGGTTAGAACCATAATAGGGTGTAAAATGGGAAATGTTACAGGTAATGAACACAACTCCCTAAAGCACTTTTTTTCCTCTCATTTTGCTAAATTGACACGAACGGGTTAGAACCATAATAGGGTGTAAAATGGGAAATGTTACAGGTAAT
>NC_040020.1:17773107-17780040 GCF_000972845.2 Larimichthys crocea | reverse complement strand
CAATGCAGGCGGCAGTGAGGACGAGGCAGAGGCCCGTGGTAGTCACCGCGGGGGAACGGAAAAGTGTGAGTTGCTACCAGGAGGTCAGCCACGGAGCAAGGCTCTGAAGGATCCAAACACTGTTACAGGTGGGGCAAACTTGGACACGGTTTGCTCTTTATCACTGCCCCGTATCCCCCTACCCCGATAACTCTTGGTGTCATGAACAGGCACGTCCAGCACACCCCGGCACCGCTCGCTGCCATAGGGACAGGTTTCCGAAGGGCGGATGGCGCACACCCCTCACTTCGCCGTGCTCTGCAGAACAGGGAAGCGAGTGCAAATCATCACACCCACACCCATCATGCATTTGTTTGATCATAATGATGATAGCCAGTGAGCACACCACACCAGCACGTTCCATGCTCCATGTCTACACCTCCCTAACGCTAACGATTACTCTGAACAGACAAACCTCAACCACCAGGTGCCACAACCAACTCCCTTCTGCTCAAAGCATCATGCCAGGTCGATCACTATACAAACTGTTTTTCCTCTATAGCCGTTGACAATCTACCCTATTAGAAGGGGCCTGAAGTGATGGTTTTGGCTAGATCAGGAGATACAAATTCTGGATTATTGGTTCCACATTTTCACACACACCAAAAATGACTTCCGTATAACCAGTGCTATTCCTTTATATACGCAGCCTGGCACAAATGCGATAAAGAGATTGACTGGACCGCCTCTCTCCCTGCGTCTCCCGTTTGTATTACACCCAGATGGGATGCCCATAACCTAACAGCATGACCCTTCTCTATTCTCACACTCTGCCCCTGCATAATCTGCTTCGCGCAGACGATCTCATGTGTAAAATGGGGGATCGTTTGCAACTCGACTCCCTGCCTCGGACGGCTAAAGGTGGCCGGCTCTCCCCTCCCTGACAGGACCTCCGATTTGCCAATCATGTCGAGAAGCCTATTCGTCTTGTATCTCCCGACATATTGTTTCTTATTCCACTATCAGGGAAGTAGAGCCTTGCTGCATCCACTGATCAAGCTGATACAAAATAAATAAGATACGTCTTTTGTCTTCCCCCTCCAGATACAGATTGTTGCTAACAATTCCATGAATTACCATTGTACATCTCATGTGAATTTGGCCCGCGCCCCCATCTTGATACCGATACAACATGGCTCCACGTGCACTCCATCTTTCTTCTCCCTCCCCAAGAACGACCTGCCCACGCGCTCACTCCTTTTCTCCTCCGCGTGAACCCTATGATCCCCAATCACTACCCCCCCACCCCCCCACCGCCGCCGGCTTCTGTTGTCCTTGACTGAGAAATCAGACAATGGCACTTTTTTGATGCATAATCCCTCTCTGCAAACAATTGCTTCTCTTCCTCTTCCACGTGTTTTTTTCCTTATAAACCCCTCCTTGAAGGATTCCGGTGTGCGACACCGCCATTTGCGCGCCTCTCCCCCCCCCCCCTTTCCCCGTTGTCTCTCTGTAGCAAAGATGCCTGCTACACCACCATCCTATCCAAGCCTGCGCCCACCCATCAGCCACCCACCGCTGACACATTTGCACCGTCCACCCCCCTATAATTCCCTCCACCCCCCCTCCCTCGCTGCACCCCCTAAGCGCTCCCCACATACCCACGCGCTACTTTCTAAACAGTCATACAGTCTTCTTTCCCCGGCACATACGCCCACTTCGGGCATCATTGAGTTTATTCGTTGGTTCTCATGAGCGCACTCATTACTCATTCCACCAAGAACTATTCTTACTTTATCAGCAGAGCAGTAAGCCCCCTCCCCTTCTTGCTACCCTGCTTCTGAAAAGCACAGTCCTCGCCTGACTACCTTGTCGGCCTCGGTCAAAAGGCCCTCCCATCAACTATGCACCCCGATAGGGGCGGCGGGGCACCATACCCTTCATGCGGCTTGTGAGCCAGTAAATGATAACTTGAAAATCTGACTTTCTTTCGCCCCATGCAACCATCAACCAATATTCCCTTTAAACCTTAGTTCGGACATTTATCTCCAGTGTCTCACCATCACCTTTTTTGCCGAACGCATGCCGCCTTTTCCCCCCCCTATGTCATATTTTCCACGGTCCGTCTCCGCCGGCTCCGCACACCTTTGATTCTTCCTGTTTCCAATAAAAGATTAGGGATGAAACCGGCCACAAAAAAAACCCCTATTGCTGAATTTCGCTTGAAGTTACCAGCCACGTGTTCCAGTTCAATATCCCTACACCTATGTTTATCAACAGTGCCTGCAGGCTGCTACGTTTTTTTGTTCTCTATTGTGTCTCGGTTGATCCTCAAAATGCCATTTCTTTTTCCAGCCCCCTGTGCCAGCGCACCCCCCTGCCCACTGATAGTCAATTTTGTTTGCTTTTTACCATTTAATGGCAAACCATACAACCCGTTCACTCTCGTGTTGGTTCAGTTATTGTAGAGTCCAACTATTTACAATAGCAGCTCTTAAGTCAGCTTTAGAGCCTTGTAGTCCTGACCCCCAGACCAGCATTGTTGCAGTAGTTGATGTTTGATGATTTGTCCTAGCCCCACTAAAGAGCAGTCTGTGAGGCCTGATCACGTACTTGGTTTAGGGCATTTGGGCTGGTCATGGGCATAAGGCCAGTTTGTTAAACTTTCAATTGTAACACGGAGTGTTTTTGTTTTTCTGGGTCATGTGATCACAGTAGGGGCATAAAATCCCTCTCCCCAAACGTGTAGAAGCGATTCTGCAAAAATGCCCAACAACCTCTGACAAAAAAACAAACCCGATGCGTTCTTTTTTTGGGAATGTGACCTTTGTCCGACACGTTTATACCCTACACATATGCGAGATAAGTCCGTAGAGCCCCGTTGGGGAGCCCTAATTATGGTAAAACGGTTCTATCAACTCCTTCACGAGCGTTTTGACCAGACCTGATGCAACCACAGCATCCGCATACAGTTTCGCCACCTCTTGGGACCACTTTGATCCCAGTCAAAACTCTAGGTCCCAGCTCCCCCAGGCCTTTTACTCAGGACGGTGGATAAAAAGAATTGTGTTCTTGTATCACAGTCTTTGGCAGCGAACATGGAGGGCGCTGCCTGGACCAGTGGCCTATCTTTCTCTTCCAAGTTAGAAGACCCAGTGGCTGTGGATGGCCTCGCTGCCTCAGGGCCAGTCCATGAGTAGCGGGCTGAGAAGTATACAGGTAATTGAGAAGTCTGTTTTACAACTTCTAGGGAAATTGGGTTTCTATATTCTGATCTAACTTCTTGTTCCCCATGCAGTCTCTATGATTACTGTGGAAACAAAATAACTCTCACATCTTTCAACAGCCTATGGTGGTTTAAGAACAACACTGTTTGTTGATAGCCCCTTAACATCTTCATGTGTAAAAGATGCACTGTTCTCTAACCCTGCCACTTTTTTGCCTCTCCAGATGAGAGGAAGCTCATGTTGTGCTTATGCTTCGTCAACAGTGTTTTGCCACCCCAGACCCTTTGATTCGCAAGAGACTCCTCTTACACCCTGTCTTTTTATGTGATGGTTCTGCCTTTCGAGATTACTCATCTGGTTAAAACAAAGTGGGCTTTGCTGTATGTGATGATCACTCAATTAGTGGCCAATCGGGCCCTACTTTGCTCCTCTGAAGTGATCGGCAGCAGGCTCAATGGAATGTGATAGCTCTCTCACTGTGGCTTGCACACTAGCTAAAAGGTTCATCTCAAAGTGGATTTCTCTTTTCCCCCCCCCTACTTACTTACACCGATTCTCGCTACGTCCTTTTGGTTGTGGTGCTATTGATTTTTGGCGCACTATGACACACAGAAAGTTTTCTTAAATCTGATGAAAGCCTATCATGTACCAGTCATGAACAAAGTCCTAGCTGGTTAGTTGGAGCTTACTTCTTTTGGCAAAACAGATGTGCAGTTTGTGCAATGGGTCCCAAGCTCACACAGGTGACACAGACTCTGTATCCCATAAAGGCACACACTGCGCGAAGTCGATGCTGCAGCCAGCGCGCTGCTCGCATTTATCCACTACCTCCTCCCCCAGCTGAGGCGTTCTGTTTTCTCTCGACACACACTCCCTGACTCTCCTATGCACTTCAGGTATTGCGCTCTCCTCCCTGCTAAGTAACCCAGTTGGAGGAGCATGTGGAGCCTCATACAAAGATAAGGTTTGGTTCAGGTCCTGGAGGACCTGCCCCTGTTCTCCCTAAACACTTTTTTTCCTCCTCTTTTGCTAAATTGACACCAACGGGTTCCTCGGTGGTGTGACCATACGTCAAACAGGCGGGATGCATGTACAAGGAAACCCACAACACTGGTTTACAAAGGGCTTTGCAGCATATGCACAGAAATATTGTCAATCTTGTGTTATTTGTGCAACCTACAATGCAGGAAGAGGTATTCCTGTCCCTGCAGCAGCACACCCAACACCAGACAAACCATTTGATCACTTAATGATGAATTTCATAGAACTAACTCCAGACAAAGAGAAGAAGTATTGTCTAGTGATGGTAGATATGTGGTCTAAGTGGGTGGAAGCTTTGCTAACAGCCATGCAGTCACCAAGGCTCTGTTAACAGAAATCATTCCACGATGGGGAATTACATCAAGAATCAGTAGTGATAACGGCACACACTTTGTAAACGCTGCAGTGGAGGCAGTGGGACAGTTCTTAGGCATTGACATGAAAAAACATTGTGTATATCATCCACAGAGTGGGGGAGCAGTGAAGAGAGAGAATGGTACGCTCAAAGCAAAACTTGCTAAATGTTGTGAAGAAACAGGTTTGTCATGGACGGATTCACTCCCCATTGTTTTGTCTTACATACTTAACATGATTGAGTATTGCTCTCTGGTATGTTGTCTCAAGTTTCTCAACAGGTTAAAGCAGCCCTCCCTTAGCAGGCCACAGGTCCCCTACACTCGATCCAGCCTGGTGATTGGGTGGTGATAAAAAACCTGCGAAGGAAGCACTGGAGGTCTGAGAGGTGGCAAGGGCCGTTCCAAGTGTTACTCACAACACACACAGCGGTGAAGGTCGCAAAGAGAGCAACTTGGATCCATGCCCACCACTGGAGGGTGCCCAACCCCACGGAGTCGTAACCCCACCAAACCTGCAGGAGTACACTCGCATGCACACACGTAAAGCGAGGCTGTGTTGATTCATCACAGTAAGCAAGTGAGAGCCTAGCACCGCTTCTACTGCACTGGTGATTACACTGTACACAATACACTTCCAGAGAGCACAAAAATACGAGTCAACTTGATTGACCTTCGAGGGATGATCATCATAGCTGATCAAAGACGATATTTGGGTTGTGGGATGAGATGCATTCTGTGGTTTTCTTTTGTGATTGCATTTTTTATTTTTCTACTGTTATGGTTGTTACCACCCCAACATGGCAAAGTAACTGAAGTTTTTGGCAGAAGGCCAAAGCGCAGCCTAACTGTATCTTCACCAGGGAAGCCATTGGAGTGGAAGGTTGAGCAGACTGAAAGCCCTGCATATAACGTCTGGTGGGAGTTTCTCCACTGGACTGTTAAACAGGCATTCCCAGATACCACAGTTCTCTTTTCTCTCCATTCAAACGAAACAGAGTGTTCTCATCTAGCAGCAGTGATTATTCTCACAGGGCTGCGGTCATACTGGCCCCGGGAAGTAACTAGTATATATGAAAGTCCTCATGCCTGTAGGGTGAATATGGAAATTTTTGTGACCAAATTTCTTTTGCGCAACATGACCGAATGGATGTGTCATGTTTAGCTTGGCAGTGCACGTATGGTATACCCGCAAGGATGCAAAACCTTTCCTCATGGACATACCAACCACAGAGAGACATTTCTCTGTATGTCATTGTAATGATGGTAAGGGACAGTTTATGGGTATATCCCTTTGCAATAAATCATTCGCATATCATTCCTCTCATTTAATTTTCAACTTTGTTATAAAGATACGTGAGCACTCTATTCCAGTGCATAGAGCCGGGTATAATGTGTCTTTTGGGACTGGTGTGGTAACTAGGCAAATGTGTCGATGTGGTAGAAACCTTTATGTGTAATTGTCAAGAGAATGGTCAGGTTGTTGTGTTCTGTTGAATCACACTATGTCTGGTTTGGCAGTATTGGCAACAGCGGTCCAACCACCGGAACACCATCACTCTAAACGAAGCATGGCAGAGTTTTATACCATTGAATGCCTATCATTGGCGGATCTCCCTTGGGGAAAAGTGGGGCATTGGTCTTTTTCCCTGGTATGGTATGACGTTTTTGGCTGACCACATGGATAATATCACTTTTTCCATGTCTTTGTTTGCTAATCAGACCATGAATGGCTTTAGATTACTTTCAACCACTCAACAATCTCATCGCATGACTTTGCTGAAACATGAGATGGCAGAAAACTCCTTCGGTAGATAGAAAGGCCGGCACTTGATGATTATAAACTCCACAAGGGGTGAACATGACGATGTGAACGTGAAGATGGCGGCGCGAGAACATCGCGCGGCTCAGCGTCTCCCCAGTTTTTGCAATTTTGCAGTTTTATTCCTGCTCATCTCGGGTCTGTTTGGACAAAACAACTGTGCCTTTACATCATACACCCGGTATGAGCTTTTGGAGATCGGATTACGTTTCTCGGACACTTTTATCACCGATCTCCCTTCCATCCCGGAGATCGCCAGAACACCGGTGGCTTCGCACTCTACCCGGCCGGGCGGAAGTGCTCGCAGGCGGCGCAGAGATCGTAAACAACGGCGAGGGAAACGCGGAGGGCTGAAAGCAAGGCTAAGACTTACACCACACCGGCTTCCCTTGCCCAGCATCTTCCTCGCTAATGTTCGGTCTTTGGCTAACAAGATGGACGAGATACGACTGCGCCTCACTCACAGTAAGAGACTTTTGGACTGCAATGTCATGATTCTCACCGAAACATG
>NC_040020.1:17328678-17466176 GCF_000972845.2 Larimichthys crocea | reverse complement strand
GAGCACACTCTTTAAAAACGCGTCTCGGCTTATTCTATTATTATTGAGTGTGGCTGAAGGAAGCACACTCGTTATATATCCTCCGGCGTTATTATTGAGTGTGCCTGAAAGAGCACACTCTTAAACCTCTCGGGCTTATTATTGAGTTAGTGTCCTGAAAGACGCATCCGCTTTATTATCACGCTTCATTGAGGCTGGTCCAACTGTTTATTCCACCGGCTCTTCGTATTATTCCGTTGCTTTTTTTGGCTTCGCACTCCCTCCCAGGTTTTTTGTCGACATACCAAAGGGTCTACAAACGACTCGGCTCCGGCCGGGAATCATGTGTCTCTAGGTCTTTTCTAAAGGGTTCGGCAACGGTTGGTGCCAAAAATCCAGAAAAACGAAGCCAAAAATAATGAGGTGTGTATTTGCAGAACTCTCCAACCAGAAGTGCGTGATGTCCATCGCTAGAGTGGAAGGGGAGAGAAAATCAGTGAAAAAAATAAAACGGATTATCACTACCAAAATGGCCTCAAATGCCCAGCTACAGACATGATTATCCATCCCCTCAAATGATGGAAATTCGAGTGGATCGCAGTGATAACAACTGTTGAAGCTGTACTCCTATATAGTTTTGGCTCCATAACTTCAGCGACTTGACTCGACTACCCGCCAACAGCTCATGACTGCCAATGTTAAAAAGAAGCGAAATTTTCTGAGAAAGGCAGAAGTAACGTTTCTCTCTCTTGCTCCTGAGGGCACATGTCTTCGTCCATTTATCGGACACAAAACGAATATGTAAAACGATCAGGAAGGTCTCATCGGCCTCAGGTTAAGCCGGTGTCAATGATTGGAATTACGGTTTTGGCCAAAGTCCGTGCCTTTTTCTCGAGAGGGAGTTTCCAGCATTTTCTCTCAGTCTCGAACTGACATCTAACAGGGGGCAGATCAGCTGCTGCTGATTAGTCCGGGTGGCTTGGCAACCTCAGCCCGGCGTGAAGGAGAAGAGGGGGGAGGGGCCACCAGAGAGCGAGCGGCCAGTCATTTTTAGTCGTTCTTGCACGTAGTTTACTTTCTAGTCCTAACATGCAGACAGAACAGCAGAGCAGCTAGCTCGGTAACATGCTAATGTAACTGTACCATGTCACCACGAGGAATTAATACAGGCTAATATTAACATGCTGTAACAATGCCAACATGGTAAATGTTAATTGCTAGCATATGCGTCATCAGCGTAATCAACATGCTAATGCTAACATGCTAATGTTAACATGCTTAATGCCCTCAACAACTGCTAATGCTAACAGCTATGCTCAAAATGCTAATGCTTAACATGTAATGAACATGCTAATGTAACATGCTAATGTTAACCACATCAGTTAACAGTGCGATAATAACATGCTAATGCTAACATGCTAATGCTAACTGCGAGTCCATCATTAACATGCTAATGCTAAAAATGCCTAAAAATGCTAATTGCTAGCACTAAGCGAGCTGCTCCTGTTCAAATAAACATTGTTAAAATTACTTTTGAGGTGTGCTTTTGAATACAGACCCCAGAACAGCCACTCGTCACTCTCAAAATTCTTTTCTAGGTTTACTAAATTTGCTGAGGTCAGTGTTGGGACGACGGGCCAGAGTCAGGCCACACTCAAAATTTCTTTAGAAATTTTTCTAGTTCCTCTCCGTTCTTCTTCTTCCGTGTTTTTTTGGTCGCACTCCTCCAGAGTTTTGTTCGCACAACACAAAACGGGTATCAAAACGACGGCTGGCCGGGAATCGTGTGCTATGTCTTTTCTAAGGTTTCGGCAAACGGTTTTGCCAAAAATCCAGAAAAACGAAGCCAAAAAATGAATGGGTGTGTATTGCGAGAACCTCCAGACCTAAGTGCGTGATGTCAGCGTTAGAGTGGAGAGGGGAGAGAAAATCAGTGAAAAATAAAAAGGATTTCACTACCTGGCCTCAAATGCCCAGCTACAGACAGATTATCCCCTCAAATGTGGAAAATTCGTGATCGCAGTTAAAACACTGTTGAAGCTGTCTCCTATATAGTTTGGCTCCATACAGGCTGATTGATCGACTACTCCCGCCAACAGCCTCATAGACTCCAATGTTAAAAAAGGAGCGAAATTTCTGGAGAAAGGCAGAAGTAACGTTTCTCTCTCTTGCTCCTGAGGCACATTTCTTCATTTATCGACACAAAACGAATATGTAAAACGATCAGGAAGGTCTCATCGTGCCTCAGGTTAAGCCGGTTCAATGATTGGAATTACGGTTTGGCCAAAAGTCTTCCTTTCGAGAGGAGTTCTCAGCATTCTCTCAGTCTCTAACTGACATTCTAAAAGGTGCAGATCAGCTGCTGCTTATAGGTCCTGGTTGCTTGGCAACCTCAGGCCTGCTGAAGGAGAAGAGGGGGGAGGGGCCACCAGAAGCCGAGCGGCAGCCATTTTAGTAGTTCTTGGCATTAATTTGAACTTGTCTTAAATGCAGACAGAGACACGAGCAGCACTCGTTAACATGCTAATGATAATTACCATTAGCCACTAGGAATTAATACATGCTAATATTAACATGGTAATGCCAACATGGTAATGTTAATTGCTAGGGCTTCAGCGTTAACAATGCTAATGCTAACATGCTAATGCTTAACATGCAATGCCTAACATGGACAATGCAACAGTAATGTTAATGTTAGCATAGCGTTAACATGCTAATGGTACATGCCAATGCTAATTGTTAGCAAGATCAGCGCTAACATGCTAATTAACCATGCTAATGCTAACATGCAATGTTAACTGTTAGCCCATCAGCGTAACATGCTAATTAACATCGAATGCTAACATGCTAATGTTAACATGCTAATGCTAACATGCTAATGTTAACTGCTAGCCATCAGCGTTAACATGCTAATGTTAAATGTTAATGTTATCATGCTAATGTTAATTGTAGCGCATCACCGTTAAAATGCTAATGTAACATGCTAATGTTAACATGCTATGCTAACATGTAAGGATAACATGGTATGCCAACATGTTAATTAAATGCTAAAGCTAACTACCAATGCTAACATGCTAATGTTAATTTAGCCATCAGCGCTAACATGCTAATGTAACATGCCATGTTAACTGTTAAGCACATCAAGCGCTAACATGCTAATGCTAACATGCTAATGCTAACTGCTAATGTTAACTGTTAGCCATCAGCGCTAACATGCATGTTAACATGCTAATGGCTAACAGCATGGACTAAAATGCTAATGTAAATGTTACTACATGCAAGTTAACTGCTAGCATCAGCGCTACACATTGCTAATGCTAAATGCTACAATGTTAACATGCTAATGTCTAAGTGCCCATAGGTAACAGCTTGTTAACATGCTATTACATGTAATGTTAACCAATGCTAATGCGTAAATGCCTAATTAAAGTTAAGCTAAATGCTTAGTTAAAGCAGTGATCAGCGCTAACATGCCAGTCAAATGCCTAAGACATGCGCCCATCGTCGTTTAACATGCTAGGTTAACAGCTAATGGCCTAACATCACTGTTAACCTGTTAGCCCATACAGCGTTAACATGCTAATGTACATGTTAATGTTGTAGATGCTTAGCCATCCCGTTAGTATGTTAGCGCAATGCTACCTAGGTAATGTCCTGGTAAAAAGTTGTTACATAAATCGCACTATAACATGCTAATGTTAACATGCTAATGGTCAACCAATGTTAACTGTTAGACACAGCGTAAACATGTATGGAAATCTAATGCTAACATTGCTGAATGCTCAACATGGCTAATGTTAACTGTTAGCCCTCAGCGAACATGCTATGTCACCATGCTGCTAATGCTATGGTAACAGCTGCAAACTAATGTTAAACTGTTAGCACATGATTACTAGTGCAAAGCAATGTACTAAAAGATTGACTGCAATCATGCTAATGGTACACATTGCCCATGTAACTGTTAGCCATCAGCGCTACACATGCTAAATTAACATGCTAATGCTAAACATGCTAATGGGTAACATGCTAATAAGGCCTCAGCCGAAATGCTAATGTAATAAGCTATTTAACATGCTAACCATGCTAATGTTAACTGCGTATAACATGCTAATGCTAACATGCTAATGTTAACATGCTAATGTTAACATGCTAATGTTAACTGTTAGCCCATCAGCGCTAACATGCTAATGTTAACATGCTAATGATAACATGCTAATGCTAACATGCTAATGTTAACATGCTAATGTTAACATGCTAACTGCTAATACTGAATTTGCTGAGCAGTGTCAGTAATAATGCATGGGGACGACGGGGCCAGAGTCAGGCACACTCAAAATTTCTTTAGAAATTTTTCTAGTTTTGTAAATGATGCTCCTATTTAGAGTAAAAGAAACCATAAAGCAAGTATGCTTAGGGTGTCGCTGCTTTGTGATTGTCCATCTAGCTCAACACACCAGGCTCACAAAACTCAGATCAAACTGTCAAACTAGTCAGTGATGATCAAATCTGAATCAAATTCAGTTACTGCATTGACCATTTCTTTCCTCAAATGTTTTCACAAGGAGATTTTAGTTACTGTTTATCTAGAATATAAGAACATTTGTGACCAGGCAGGATGACATTTTTTCCTGCTTGAAAACTGAAACAAAATCAAGTGCAGTTCAACTCGCAGTACGTCATCCACCAGCTCCACACTCTTGTCCAGATATGGTCACTTCTGGCTCCAAAACACAAAATAGCGATGACCATAATGCCAATTCAAAACGGTTGCCCGCCATCCAATGGGTGACATCATGCTTAGTTTTAGCATATAGTACATTAGAGTAGCTGGCGTAGCTGCGGACTACTTTATGAAAATGTATTCTCTTAACATCCATTACAAAACAGCACATTTGCGGCTGTAAAACCAAAACAACAAGCTGAAGGAGGCTAAAATGCTCTTCAAAGCTGAATGAAATTGCAGAGTTGGGTGATAATTCTCTGTGTTCATCATTATTACTGACACCTTTGACTTTATATGTAGTCATTGAATTCATTGTTA
This sequence comes from Larimichthys crocea, assembly GCF_000972845.2. NCBI lineage: Eukaryota > Metazoa > Chordata > Actinopteri > Sciaenidae > Larimichthys > Larimichthys crocea. Next base: position 17,461,156 of record NC_040020.1, on the reverse strand, counting down.
ATATAAAAACCTTGATCATTACTAAAAATGTGTCCACAATTTGCTCAAATGCTCAACAAACACTGTTCTCTGTATTTTTTAGTCAGTTCAGCACATTTCCTCTCAAGGGACAGACTTTTAATGGGAGTAGGCATGCTGTCCCTGAGGAATTTGGGTCCTCTGAAACCACAGTGTAATGGATCAAGCCCTGGAAGAACTAACCCAGTTCAGTTACTAATCTGGGACTAGCCTATATACAGTATGTAGTGTATGGAGACAGATTTAGTGCGGCAGAACTTTCAGAGCTCAGAGAGGATGAGGAGGGTAAAAAATAGATGAGACTAAAGAGGGCACAGAGTTTCAGAATTGTCGTGGATATTAAATCATTGTGTTTATTTGTACAAAAACACATCAGGGAGTTTTTTGTAGCATGTCTTCTTAATCGCTTCTCATAGTCTGATGCTCAGTTAGCCTTGGTACACATCATAATGTCAGGGACAGGGACAACACAGCCTCTGCCATGCAGTAAATGATCTACTTTGACCCTGTTGTGGCATCAGTAGACATTTATCTCACACTCTACACCACATCTGCGTCACTCTAGCGTGCCATGTAGCAGTTAACAGTACAATTCTTGTACTTCTGTAATGTGGGGAGGCTTTCAAGAGGCACACGAAAAAACAGGTCAAAATGAAAGCAGAAGAAGTGGAGACATCCTGAATTTTTTCTCAAATAGCGTCTTTTTTTTGGAAACTCCATTTCCCAGTTTGTAACACAGACTTCCTGTGCCTGTGCAAAGATAACCCTGAAGACATCCTGAACCCTGAGTGCTGCTTGTTCTTAAAATGTTGCAGAAACATTTTCTAAACACCTCTGGACATTAAAGAAGTATTCTTTGTCACGAGTAAACTAAACCTCATTCGGAATGTCGAGAAGTGGCCGCTGTACTGAGAGGATCGGTGACCAAACTTCACGATGTCAGCCGTGGGTGTGGGTGTTTTGCTGCAGTCATGGTAATTCAAGAGTCATGATCACATCATGACTAATGTGGTTGTTATTTTTCAATGAATGAATCATTCCTGTTTCACTGAATGCAGCTATTTTTTCACAGTTCACCAACACCAAACTGTAAACTGCTGCATGCCGTTTACCCTCTGAAGGTCAGAGTTATTTCACAGAGCAGCACTCATCAGAGTTCTTCATGTAGAGCGGCTTGATAGTTTACAGTATATGTGATAGCAGCAGTGAAGATCTGAACTGACTCCATCATTCAGAGATGAGAGTGACAGGAAGCTTACATGGAAGAGGGATGAGGTGAGGATAAAGGAGTACTGTGGTGAAGGGAGGTGAGACAGCCAGAGGGATGAAAGAGGAGGACACAGAGGGAGGGCAGGGGAAAGGAGAGAAAGAACAGAGTGCTGTTGTTTGAAGGGTAAACGGATACTGGTCTGGTCCCACCAGCACAAACCCACCTGAGACAAGACCTTTGAAGGAGAGAAGATGTAGGAGAGTAAAGAGGAGAGGGTGATGGGTGGAGGTCATACTGTAGCTGAGAAAAGTCTACTACTGCCACAGAACATTCTCGCCTTTTCTATGCCTGCTAGAAGATACAGAAACCAAACAGAGCAGAGATACCTGCCACCCGCATGAACCTGCTCACCTGCATACATGTAAATATGAAACTACGAGCAGCTATCACGGGGGGAAAAGAGCAAACGTTGTTGTGGAAATAAATATCCTGCTAACAGGTGTAACGCTTGGCATGCTCACCGTCTGTGACAACACAAAGTAGAACTGAGGCTGGGGGAAATCTCATTAGTTTTACAGGTATTCAGTCATAAAAAGCTTGACCTGGTGATGGAGAGGGGAATGTGAAGGTCTAAATCATAGCAATTCATCCAATAATTGGGGAGATACTTTACTGAAAGGCACAACCTGATGGTGTAGGAAAGATTGAGGGTTTGACCAAAGTCTGCAGCGTTAACTCTTTATTGGGAACTCATTGAAATACTTAGAAATTCAAAATGTCACCCCTGGAGTGTTATTGCTGGATATAAGAAGATTTTTTTGTCACTCACCAACCTAGGGTAAAAAAAAACTTCATTGATAGATAGACGATTTAAAAGTCTGTGGAAGTGACCATATATGGTTCCTTGCCCGATAAAGGGTTAACCCTCTGATGACCACGAGTGTCTGGACCAGATTTTACAACAATGCATCTGATATTTCTACTTCTATTTCGCTAATCTGATTTATTTTTCTCCCCAAAAGTTTCAAAATGAGTTGCGAGAACTGGAACAGAGCCTGTTCCATGTTGGTGGAAAAAGCCAGTTCTCATTCTTACTAATATGTTTTTTCACATACAGCACAATGTTTAACCATGCATGTGTTAACTCTACACACAGCAGGCTTAACGTTCTCGTCTTTACTTTGAATTTTAGTCCTCTGGAATCATCCGACCTAGTGGTCTCAGCACATAACCAGGCTAATATACTTTAGCTAATATAATTTACTAATTATACTGTGGCTTGAGGCACATACATAATAAGCGATTTTCCTGTGTGTCTATTAAGGTAATATTGATTCATGTGATGCTTCACTTATGACTGGTGGTCATGGAAATCATGGAAATATCATCAACACTTTTCTCTGGAGTCACTTTTCTTCTAGTGTGAAGGAGGTGGAAAAAGTCATAAAAATACTAATTTAACAGATCATGTAGAATACAGAAACACAGGAGCAATAAAAGTTCTCTCTCCTCTTTGAAGAGGCACATCTGGTTTCTCTTTTCTCTTTTAATATGATCCATATTTCTCTTTCATTACAGGAGAGAAAAAAGAAGAGGTGTGAAGACCAGGAAGGAAATAGACGGAGAGAAGATGTGGGTTGTAGAGCAGCTGCACTGAGGGTGGACAAAGAAACTATTGATCGCACTCCCTCACTGTGTGTGTGTGTGTGTGTGTGTATGTGTGTGTGTGTGTGTGTGTGTGTATGTGTGTGTGTATATTAGGTGTTTGTCTGCACATCCTCTCCTGCTCTTGTTCTTACTGTATACACACAGTGTACTATCCTCTCTGTGCCTGTATGCATAATGCAGGTATGTCTCAAGTATTATTGTGATGATGATGATGATGTGTGTGTGCGTGTGTGTGTGTGTGTGTGTGTGTGTGTGTGTGTGTGTGTGTCCTGATTAGATGATAAGGAGCTTTATAACCTGTCCATCTGTGCTGTCAAAACAAGAGGAAACATGAACCACAGATGCATCTGTACCCACACACACACACACACACACAGCTCAATCTAAACACATGTGCTGCATGCACACTCTGCAAACACCTGAGGCTGGTCATTTTGTGTTATAGATTAGATGTACTGCAGAGGACCTGCTGGACAACTTCAACACACAGTTTACAAACTATTATATTTGAATATTTTGTTTTGAAGTAACTGAAATGAAAAAAAAATAAAAATGAAGTCAACACCAAACAGAAATATCTTCTTGCATGCCTGCAAGCCCCCTGCTAGCTTTGTACTACACCCCATTTCCAAAAAAACGGTCCAGTGTGTCAGAGTTAGGACCATTTAATGGCAGCAATGGAATATAATATTTATTATGTTTTCATTAGTGTATGATCACATGAAAATAAGAGTCATTGTGTTTTTGTCTCTCTTAAAATGAGCCCTTTATATCTACATTGAGAGCGGGTCCTCTTCCACGGAGTCCGCCATGTTGAACCACCATTTTTCTACAGCAGCCCAGAACAGACAAACTAAATACTGATCTAGATATGGATGTTTGCTTTTTATGTGAATTTGGCAGCCAGAGTTTTTCTTACATGCTTGGAAGGAGAGAGTGCAAATACGTACACAGATGTACAAATATGTAAATAGAGACAAAATACAATGATGTGGAAACATTGGACCCACACTTTAAATTGAAAATAGCACAAAGACAGCTAGTCAAAACTTGATATTTAGAAAATGAAAAAAGGTGGACAGGGTCATATTTACCACTCGGTTTATCAGTTCTTCTTTTAACAACACTCTGTAAGCGTCTATGAACTGAGGACACTTTGCTGTTCTTTGCTCTGTGTCACATTCTTGTCTGATGCAGGATTTCAGGTTTTTCGCTTGTCTTTGTACTATTTTCAGTTAAATATGGTATTTCAATGTTTTGCCATTGTCACATTTTGCTTTTATTTGCATTTTACACAGCGTGTCATTTTTTTTTGAAAAACAGGGTGGTAGATCTTCTCTCTAAAATGTGATTTTTATTAAATGCTGCACGTCTTCAAAGCAAAAAATGATGGAGTTTGATTATTGAAGTCATAAGCTAGCTTCACCTCACAGAAATCTGACATTCAGACTGTCATGGTAATTCATGTGAGTCTTTTTAATATGTTTCACTCTACCACTGCAGTGACGGCAGAGTGAAACATATTTGCTGTGAAATGTGTAATTATGTAATGAAATATAAACAGGAGTGTAGATGAGTTGTTGGGTTTACGTCCATTAAAGTGGTAATGGCATCATATTTACCTTTTAATGAGTGTGTTTAGGTCATATTCTGGTGTTGAAGTGGACACTGGTGGGTTCAGCAGTGTGTGAACACTCTTCCACATGAACACCACACACTCACACACACACAGACACACAGACACATCAAACATTTTAATGTCACACTTCACCTCTCCCTGTTTGAGACAGTCAAATATCAAACTGAGAAACAATTGTTCTGCTTCATCAGCACATGTTCATCCATTTTTCAGTCCTTGTGTTCATCATGATCACATCCAGAGTTCATCCTCTGTGCAAAAGAAGTCCTCTCGACATTTTTCACTTCAAACTGAAACTACTGTCTTCATGTTGAACGTCACTGTCTGTCTCTATAGTGTTTTTAACTCCAGTAAAATCAAACGTGCTCCACTTATTCTCATTGGTGTCATGAACAGTGTCTGTCTTTATTATCTTTGTCAGTGTAGCTTTTGTGTCAGTGCCAAAACAAATGAATGAATGTGTTTAGAATGTAGACAGACAGTAGACAGAAGGCAAACACATTCCTTTATTTGTTTTAAATAAAGAAAGAAAGAAAATGTTGACTATTATTACCTCTAGCCTCCATGTGAAACATTTCTCCCATCGCTCCATCGCTGCTTTTAAAACCTTATTTACACCTGGCATTAAAATGTGATCTGTACCTGGATGTCTATGCCAGGTGCAAATGAACACATCTGGATCAGATCAGCATTGAACCACGTTCTCAGCCAGGTGTGACACCTCATTCTTCACAAAGAAAAAAAAAGTCATTTAACTTTTCCTCTTCCTGCTAACAGGCCCGTCAGATGTAGCAGCAGTAGCTCTAAATAAATGATGTCATGCAGGATTGTGCCATGTGTATTGATAACTAGTTTCCATATTGAGATCTGATCATAGATCACATTCGAGACAGCAAGAACACATTTTAATATCAGGTGTAAGTGTGTGTGTGTGTGTGTGTGTGTGTGTGTGTGTGTGTGTGTGTGTGTGTGTGTGTAGTCATTGAAGGTATTGTGTCTGTCAAACTGAGCTGAAATAAACTGTGACAACTGATGACTGTTACTGTAAAGCAACAATAAACTACAACACTGACTTACTAACACGCTCAGCTGAAATCATTATTTCCTCAGCAGCCTGATTCTTCCAGTTACTATCTCTCTAGTTACTATCCTGATACAGACAACAAAGTCACAGACCAGCAGAGTTATTTCACCAAAGACTGATTTCTGAACTCTTCTTTTAACAATAGTATTGTGTTGTTTCAAAATGAATGAACTTGATAATTTAAGGTCTGAAAACACAGTTTTGTTACTTTGACCCGTTTGACCCACCCTTATCCTCATCAGGGTAAGGGTGGGGCTGGAGCCTATCCCAGTGAACATTGGGCTACACCCTTAACAAGTCACCAGTTCATCACAGGGCACACAGAGACAAACAACCACTCACACTCACATTCACATCAGTGAATATGTGCATGTCTTTGGACTGTGGGAGGAAGCTTGAGAACCCCGAGTACATGTGGAGAACATGCAAACGCTACACTCTTTATTTAGCATGTGGCAGAAATGTTGTCAGTAGTTTCTAGAATAACAAAAATTTTCTTTTGCTCAACACGTAGCTGTCAATAGTAAAAACCAGAGAACTGATCATCTCATCAGAGCACCACCTCCTGACCTGCTGTTTTAAAAAAAAATACAGCTCCTTTTTTAAAAATAGAAATCTATCTGCAAGCTGTTAAGTTAATATTTACATCTTCAGGGGGAGCTAATGTGCTTGGGGCCATGTACAGTATCGGAAAGTCAAAGTATGGAGACAGAGACTGATCCCTTGTTGCTTTAGTCTTTCATGGAATTACTTGACAAAAAGAAAACAATAGAAGAACACCTTCCATATCTTCTGAGTAAATACGGAGGATTATCTTCAGCTTTGTCAGGCTGAGGAAGTTCAAACTCACCTGAGGCTTGTTCAAATATTTGAAGCCGAAATTGTGAGAGATGCATGAAGGTGTGGTTGTTCTGTGTCAGGACTCTGCAGGCTGGTGTTTGTCTGTTTTACTGCTGAATCCTCTTTTGAAACAAAGCAGATGACACCTGAGACCAGTAGAAGACTGTAATGAAACACTTAAGATTAAGATAAGACAAAGTAGACAGATATCATATTGTTCTCGTGTACTGCTTGTTAATGTGGAGTGAGACAGTATTACTTTGCATAATTAATCAGAAATGTACTGCTACTGCTACAAAATGGATTTATGACTGTCCAAGAATACTTCTGTGAGGAAGTGCTAACTCTCTCACTGTTTGCTCTATACAATTCTAATTGTTTAACTGATTTGCTATGTTGGATGCTAAAGAAAGCATAGTCATATTAGTTAAATGTACTCCTAAAAACATTGAAATGAGTTACAGTGCAAAGACAGTGTGGTTTGTCACCTGTTTGCAATCCTCTGTGCTTCTGGGCATAGGTGTAGAGGTTTTGATTGGAAGATGGAATGGGTGGAAATATTTCAGTTAGTTACAGTAAGTTCAATTGTCCATGTTGTACATTTCGTTAATTAGTTCTGAATGTACTGTATATTTTTTAGTTTATATTGCAGAATTTAATATGTATTTGTTGGGACAAACAAATCAAGGAAATTATGTTTTTCTGTTAATCGTGTCCGTTCTCCCTTTCACAGATCTACGCTGATTTGAACTGGAGATATATATATATATAGTTTTTGGTGGGGTTAGTTTTTTGTATGCTCTGGGAAGATCAGCACCCCTCTTGTCTTTGTTAAAAGACCTCCTTTGTTTGATAAGAGAATAAAAGCCTGTTTTTGGGCACACCTCCTGGCCAGCGTGACGTTTTTGTGACCATGCGTCTCTCTTTACAACAACTTCTTTTCTTTTTATCTACAAATACACACTGCCAACTTATGTTGTGCTTTGGAATCACCCTCTGGCATTGTGTGTCATGGTTTTGAATTTCTTGTTTAGTGTTTCCTGTTTTATTTTGTAACGCTTTCCTCTCCTATTGTTGGGTTTCCGGCCAGCTTTGATGGTCTTTTAACACGTGTACGTCTCGTTGCTCTGCTGGTTTGTGTTCAGTCTGTGTGTTCTTTGCTCTCAGCGTCAGTTTGTCTTCATTCTATGTTCAAGCGTTTCACTCGTTCCTCGTCTTTTCTTTCCCAGTGTCGTTTGGACTGTCGGCTTCTTGAACCTTGCCTGCCTTTAGGTCTTTGAATATGTCCTGTTCTTTGATTTGCTTGTTTGGACTGCCTTACCTGGTTTTGAACTGTGTCTGCCTCAGTCCAGCAACTTTTACATTCACTTTTTGCTAATAGACAGTTGATCCAGTTCCACCTCTTGAGTCTGCATTTGAGTTGTTCTCTTGTGTTTCCTCTTTTCCCTGACATCACATCCTGTGGTTGAAAACCTGAGTTAGTGGATCTGGCCTCCGATCTCATATGGATTAAAAATTTCAAGGGTTTTGCCTGAATGTACAAAAATGTTGGTAAAATGTCAATGAAGAAACCGAGGACTGGAGAGACAGGAGCAGGTACAGAGAGGGGATGGCGTGCAGCAAAGGGCCACAGGCTGGAATCAAACCTGTGCTGCTGCAGTAAAGACTCAGCCCTTTGTTTATGTGGTGCGTAATGAGATGAGCTGAGTTATGTGAACGCCTCTGCCATTGCTCTTATTGAAGGTAACAGCAGAACGCCTGTTTACCACAGATCAGTGCTATATACTGTTGATGACTACAACAAAACATGTTTACATGATGAAACATGCCAGCAACAATGAAAATGAGTTATTGACTATCTCAGATATTGTTTTGATCTTTCATTGTTGTACTGACAAGCTGTGTGTGTGTTCCAATATTCCTATTATTGTGACCACATGGAGAGAGAGAGAGAGAGAGAGAGATGTGTGTGTGTGTGTGTGTGTGTGTGTGTGTGTGTGTGTGTGTGTGTGTGTGTGTCAATAAAAACAACAGATATGTCATCTGTAGGTTCAGTCTGTCTGCATGGAATATGGATTCATTTGGTATGAAACCATTCATTCTGTTTATGAATACAGATGATGTCAGTTAAATATACGTTCCTGTTGTAATTAATCTTTATAATATAATATAATAAATACAATGGCACACAATATAGATATAATATTAAATATATATATATATAGTATTAATATAATATAGATATATGTAATATATATATATATAGATATAAAAATCTTATATAATATATATATATTAAGAGAGAGAGAGATACATATACAGTAAATATAAATGCTATATGCGGTATGTAACATACACACTATACAGCAACAACACACATATATACTGTATAATAAAAAGAGGATACTATGATATAGTATATGACATAAAAATATAACTACACAGTAACAACAATGTGTAGTAAATGATGTAAATAAAACAAGTGTGTCACTGTGTAACTGTGCTGCCCTCTGCTGTTGGAAAGATTTGTCAAAACACACACATGTCCTGCTCAGCCTGTGACATCAAATCCAGCAGAAGTCTGTGTTATGAACTGGAGTCAAAGACTCTGAAGGGCATGCACATGAAGGAAGACAAGGATAGAGATACACTATCGAAGTGCATTATGGGAAGTAGAGCAACACAGCTTTCCACATTTTTTATTATCCTGTGCACAAACTTTATGGCAGTATCATACACAATCACTGCAGCATCCTCTCAAAGCATTGTGACAGTTTTTATAAAGACCAGCAGGTGGCGCTGTAATGACATGAAAGAAGTCAGTGACAGGACAGTAGAGATTTATGTATTCTGGATCTGGATCTGGATCTGGAGCAGCATCTCTGGTCCTCTGCCACATCAGAGCAGGATGTCCCTCTGATCTGGGACAGTCTGTCTGGACTTAACAGCATCATAACACAAAGTGGAGCATCCAAGATTTACATTTGTACTGCTGTTGTTTTGTCTTCTTACTGTACAGAGACATTCGGTTCCACATCAGATTTTGACTCTTGAAAGAAGTCAGTAGATGTAAACTTCAACAAATAGCCAGGCGAAGTGTTTGAATGTGAGACCTGATTCTACATGCTTCACCTTTAAGTGTTAAACCTTCAGATAGGTTTTTCACTGAAGTGAGTGGGAAACTGTGCAAGTGTAAATGTCAGTTATTTCCGGTGCACATCAAAGTGGTCTCAGACCTTTCTTGAGTCACGTGTCGTTTCCTTGCTGCTAGTGTGCGTGCTTCTCCGATGACTGGAAACAGGTAAGTACCTCATCCTCCATCTTTATTCGTACATTTCACTGAATCATATCACTCAAGGTCCTCTCCACAAAGAGTCTGTCAATGTACACATCACAAGGCCAAATGTATACGATATGTAACATCTGACAAGAATCGGTGTATATAAGTAAGATAGATAAAAGCTGCAATATATTATGTGCTGTGCATGGAAATAGAAAATATTGTTTGTATGGGTGTGTGTGTGTCTTCTATGTGGGATTTTTAAGTCTCTGTGAGACAGTTGCTCATTTCCATAATAACTGGTTGATTAATGACCAGATGGATTGATGGATGATAAGAGGACAGGGAGGACGTAAGGTTACGAGGGTCTGAACCTCTTAAGAAAAAAACCCAAACGCTGTCATGATGTGTGTTTCTGTGGCTTTTTAATAACCAAATAACCTCACAAAGATATAAAGATGATGGATGGATGAGATGATGAACATCTGAGAAGTTCAGGATTAGAATTATTACCTGTGTTTGTTTAGTTTAAAGCCAGGATCTGACTCAGGATCACGTTGAACACTAACGTTTTTTTTTTTTTTAATAAATCACATATCTTGTGTGTGTGCACATTCTCCTGCTGTTTGTTAACTTGACCATCTGTCTGACCCTCTCGCTCCATTGACCTTCCGTGTGAGTGTAGGTGTGTATGCGTGCATGCGTGTGGGTGCGTGTCCATTGTGCCCTTGGCCTAGATCACATTAGCACAGACATCATTAACTCCTGCGCGACCATAGCACAAACGATCGTGAGGGATGAGGAGGAAGATGAGGTCGAGATAGAGAGTGCGTGTGGGAGAAGATAGAGAATGAGATGTGGAGGAGGACACACCCTGCTTTAACGTGGGGTGATTATAGCTGTTTTGCAGTTATCTGTCATAATGTCATAAATGAATGGTTTTGGTTAGATTCCCACAGAGGATTATTGTGATGTGGCCGCATGAGACAGATGTTTCCAAATGTCGATTGCTGTGAACCTCTAGTAATCTACGTCCAAACACTGTGAGTTGGGGCTCAAGAAGGACCGAGAAGTTCTGCAGTGACCCAACTGGCTGCTTTAATAAAAGAACTATTTAAAGTTTCAGTTAACTGATCGACGTGCAGAGTAAAGCTGAAGGTTTGAAAGAATATGATCAGTTCAAACAAAGTTCAAATGAAGTTTCCTGTGTGGCGTCAAAGTGCATGATGTGTCTTGAGTAGGTGGCCAGATAAGGTGCAGAACATTACTGATGCTTCAACTCAAAAAAGCACCCAAGTGAGACCACTTGGAGGAAAGCTGCTTTTTAAAAATGGTCTTACTTTTGTTGGTAATTTTACAACCTGCAGAATCAGTGCAGATTATTCCTCCATTTATCGATTGGCTTATGCCTCACTTCCTCCACATGGTACAACTTGTTTGGAGCCGTTCTTTTCTGGTCTTCTTTTGTCATTTCACTAGCATGAACCACACCATCAGCAGACACGTTTAAATGATTTATTGACTAAATTAAAGATTGTGAGTGAAGTATGATATCTTGTACTTCTTCAGATAGTGCTGTGGTGTGGGGAAGGGGACCGGAGGGTTAGGAGGGTATTTATAGGACTGTCAGAAATGGCATGGTTGAGGTGTGGTCCAGCTCCTGAAACTCCACTTAAAGCTCCAAATGTTGTGGTTGGTTCCTGATACCTGGTACTTCTTTTGGTTGAGGTTCCAAGCGGAGCCAAGATGAAGCAGTGGAATGGAAACACTGCAGACCACTGATTGGTCAAAGAGAATTGTCATGTCACTTGTGCGACATGGAGCATCCGGAGTCTTCTCACCGTCGTGCTGTAGGAATGCCCAAACAATCTTCAATTTTTATCTTCCATTGTTCCTGTGTTTGTGTATTTGTGTCAACACTGCGCAGCAGCTAGGATCACACGAGGATCCATTTTGCTTCAAGCTCTGCCATTTTGTCCAACCACAGCAGTTTGGACCAATCAGTGTTCTAGGAAGAACTACTGGAAGCTCTATCATGAGCTACAGGTGTGGTTAAACACTAGGTGTGTGTGAGAAATTATTTTAACAATTGCTGCTAAAGAGGCACCAAAAGTAAGATGAGATGTTCTATGCAGTGGATTTGTGTAATTATCGTTGCTACAACCTGACGTTTCTCTGTGGAATTTTATATGTTATGTTAACTAACCAGAGCTGACAGGCAGGTAGTAGTTTTGAAAATTCATTTTTAAATACCAATCCTTGATTATTTGTGAATGTGAAATCCTCCTACAGACAAAGATAAAACTGCATTCTGGTACCAGGACTGAGCCAGAGGGAGCAACTGGTGTGATGTGGTTGATACCTGCATTTTCTCTAAACTAAATATATCAAGTGACCTGCATGTTGTGACCCAAATCAGATAAATAATCACGTTCAACCTCGATATGGTTACAATTTAAGCAAAAAAACTAAAATAAGTTGAAGGTTAGGGGAAAAACCCAAAATGTCAAACACTGACTGTTGGTAGGAAACAGGTCTGCAAGTCAAAGTCAAATACTTTGATTGCCCATCCACCCTGCTGTGTTCACACTGAACATGAAGGGAATTTGAGAGGCATGACTGCACATTAATTCAATACAGAGACAAGGGTGGATGAGATGGATGATAACTCAGCCTGGTCAGACTGAACTGAGCAAAAACTGATCACAGAATTAACTTACAGGAGCAAGGAGAAGGTGTGAAAGGGAGGAGTCTGGAGAAAGGATGAGCTTTTCAGAACCTTTCAGAACCTGTGAGTTGCTGCATCACAATCTACGATTTATGAGTCTATGAGCTAAATATGACTTCCATCCATTTTCTGTAACCACTTATCCTCATCAGGGTCACGATGGGGCTGGAGCCTATTCCAGCTAACTTTGGGAAAGAGGCAGGTACACCCTGGATAAGTCGGCAGTATATCACAGGGCATAAATATGACTTCAGCTCATGATATGTCTGCATCATAACTGTTAACATATGAGACCTGACAGCCTGTATGGATGGCAATGATCTATCGGGTCATGACGGCATATTCATTTACCTTTACAGATAATTAAAGTTTAGTTTCATTCATTTTAAATCTAATTTCAGTTGAACGAATGATGAATTAAAAAAAAAAACATCAAATAATAAACATGAAAATAAATAAATTCGACCCCTGTAAGTCGAGCAAAAAAAGAGAGAGAGTGACTCTGTAGTGTGTGTGTGTGTGTGTGTGTGTGTGTGTGTGTGTGTGTGTCTGTGTGTGTTTGTGTGTGTCCATTCCTGGGGTGCAGTGGAGCATCCACGGAGCTGATAGGAGCTGAAGTGTAATTGTGTCAGAGCAAAGACCCAGAAAATACAGAGAGACAGACAGACAGATAGAGACAGGAAGAGAGAGAGACAGAGACAGACAGACAGACAGACAGACAGACAGACAGACAGACAGACAGACAGAGAGACAGAGAGAGAGAGACAGACAGAGAGACAGAGAGACAGAGAGAGAGAGATCCCCCCCATCAACGTGAACTTAGCTAAATGTCATCCATCAAGGCATTTTACGATTTTGTAGTTGAGTCTGCTGCACACAGAACGCTGCAGAACATTTCTGTTTGACTCAGCGGCCTCCCACCTGCTTCACATGTCCCATCATGAACATGTACTCATTAGCATTCATACATGTGTTTGATTAAAAGATTCATGATTTCATAATATGCTGAAATAGAAACTGTTTGAAGATTTTTTTTAAGCAGGCTGCTTCGTTCACACGTATTCACACATGAAAGCAGCCCACCACAACCACAGTGTTATCTGTTGGCCACCAGGCAGCACGAGGTTTCAGATGAACTGACTTGCTCAAGGGCATCTCAGCAGTTCTAATTAGGGAGGGGACAACGCTGGAGTTGTTTTAATGAACGGTTGTGGACGCAACATGCAAACAGGTATAATCATCTATGAGAACAGGGACACTGGGGGTGTGTGATGAAGGGGTGGGTTGGACGTGGTACATAGGCAGATAAAAAACAAGGTTAGGAACAGGGTGTTCACAAAAGACCAAGAAAAAAAAAGAGTTAGGCCTTAGTGTCAGCACTACTTGGGAGACTGAACAATTCGGTGGCGTCTGGAAGATTTTTTATCCCATGCAGGGTGATTAGATGATGGGAGCGATGTGGTGGTGATTCGGCATGTAAGAAGGCCACGCCCAGCAGCACACACTCAGCAGCAGCACCAAACCTTCTGGTCGAAGCTGCACTGGTCAAAATTTTTATGTTAACAATGGATCAAATTACTGTGAAAGGCATAAAACAACAGAGAATTGTCACTAATGTTTCCCTCAGAGCATTTTAGGCTATTTTAGCTCATTGTTTTGGTTTTCTGGCTCACTGCTCTGCTTCTATTAACACTGTTTCCAGCAGTAAAAACGTACTGATCAACCCCAACACTAACAGCACACAGTTAGCAACTAGCTAGAGAACATGGTGGGGCATCGGATCACATTGGGTTTGTTGTTTGTCATCATCCCCCCCTGCCTGCATTTCCTGTCATCTCTATATGAAACAAAGGCATAACAATAATAATATAAAATTTGAATGAAGGCAGATATATTCTTCCAGAAACCAGATGGATCTGCAAGCTCTTGTTTCATTTGCTCTGGCAGATGAAGCTTTCCATTCAAACACAATACCACCAGCCTTGGATCCACTCGGGCCAATTACAACCTATCATTTAAAATGGGGTGGGTACTACATTATGATTGACAGAAGAGCCTCACTGGTCCAGATTTTAACAGTCACATGTTTCGTTGCTGTGAATGGTTGAAGGTCTATCCATTTGCGTCCAAAGGGATTGTGGTCTGCACTCGTTGACCTGAGAGGTTTGTTAATACTTGTCAGGAGTTGGTGGAGACCAAAACAGATCTTAAAGGAGAGTGACAATTACACTCACAGTGTCATACAACAGTCCTGCAATACATTTTTCTTGAAGCTGTTTTTGAGCCTTAGAATCCTTCTTTGTGTTATTTAGCCAAACCTCACAGAAATAAAATATTAATAATGCAGCTCTAAAGCCTTTTTGTGTTCATCCCGGTGTCTTCTATTACTTATTAATTTGTTCTATGATGAAGGCCGAGTGATAACTGAGGATATAATTGTTTAGAAGACTCAGATGAAGGACCTTCTGTCCTGCAGGTGCATTAAAGTGTTAGTTCATCTACTTACCTCTCTGGCAACTCGCCATGCAGATAGTTTTTGCTGTGCCAGTACAGTGGAGGTTAATGGTTACTCACTGTCAACTGTCATCAGTGGAGCTCTTTTCTACCAAAGAAAATAGTTCCTATGAAATCTGTTGATAGGGTGTTCTGTGGGTTATACAGATTTATGGGGACACTGTTGGAAACGCTGATTCAATTTTTAAAATGTATTTGTTTATTACTGCAAACAGTACAGACAAACTTCCATTCCCCCGACTTGTACCATGCCGGACAGAAATCTGAAAAAATAAACCCCCAAATATTTGCTACACACTACGCAAGAGAAAATAATTTCCCTTAAATCGTGTGAAGTGCGACAATAAAACACATCTTCACTCTAACACACTCTCATTGGTTCATAGTTTCATACATCTGATCTGGGCTTGACAAGGGCAACCTCACAGTTTTTCTAAACTGCACTGCACTGAGAATGTTGAAATAACACACATGCTTGCTAATCAGGTCATTACATGTTCCCATCAGCCTGCATTGATCCTCTCATGTCTGAGAAAATGGAAAATACTCGATGGAGAGAGGGAGAGGAGAGAGAGAGAGAGAGAGAGAGAGAGAGAGAGAGAGAGGGGCAGGGGCCAACGAGAACAAAGCTGATTTTCATCCCATCATTCCTTTCAGCAGCTGTGTCATGAAGTGATTTTAAAGGTCCAGTGTGTCAGATTTAGACAGCTCTGTTTACAGAATATAATATTCATGACAATGTGTTTGACAATAAGAAAATAAGAATCTGCATCTTTTTGTTTCCTTTCAATGATCCTTTTATAACTACAGACCCTGCAGGTCCTCTTCCATAGATGTTTCTACAGCAGCCCAAAACAGACAAATTAAACACTGGCTGTATATGGAAAGTTTTTTTTTTTTTTGACAATCAGCAACTACACCACTAGATCATCAAATCCAACACACTGGTGCTTCAAATATGAATCTAGCCTGTCTGCGTGTTTCAACATAAGAACAGTGGGTTTGATGTTAAATAAAGGTTGTGATGATAAAGATGGACGTGGAAGGATGTTGAGTGAAAAATTAGACTAATGCACTGATGTGATGTGCTTACCATGTTTTATCTGTTGAGCCCATTTGAAACAGATCAAATTAGGAGACCTCTGACAAAAGTGAAATTGACATCTTGATGATGCACATTTTCCCACAGCCACTGTAATAATAATCATGATAATAATAGCTAGGTATAATGACGTGACACCAGAAAATGTGATTTAAGTGCTATCAATTGAGGCAAATTTAGCTGGATGTCATGCCTCACATGTCAAATGTAGGACGAGGCCTCCGCATGTTGACTTACATCCAACCTGCTAATACATCACAGACGTGTCACATGATCAGTAAATAAGAGCCTATTTTTAATGGATAGTGTTTAATATGAAATTCATACAAAAGAAAGAAAGAATCACATAAAAAGATGATGTGAAATATGCAAATGAACCAACACTGTGAGTTGTAGAAATGATTAAAATTCATCATTATGACATGTTATCTGCACTTTAGAATACAAGCCATCTCTATCAGCACCCATCTCAATTAAAGGGCCACGCTCTTATTTCTGCATAACTTTAAGCATTAATATAATTTGAACGGGTGAATTAAAAATTAAAAATCTCCCTCAGTACAGTTGTCATGAACGGGGAAATTAGCTACAGAGACCAAAACTGTTTTTTGTACCAGGCTGTAAACATGTTTATTTCTGCTGTGAAGTTGGACATTTGAACATGGGGACTTATGGAGACTGACTCACTTGTGGATCCAGCCTCAAGTGGACGTTTGAGGAACTGCAGTTTTGGCACTTCTTGTGTTACCTTCACTTCACAGCATTTTACAGGTTGGTTCTTGGTTGCCTCATGCAGCCAGTTAACTGATGTTAGCAAAAGCGACCACACTGTCAAAGTAATTCTGAATCAACTGCCGAGACACATTGAGGCTTCCATGCTAACCGGCTAAAATGCTCTAAAATGCTATTATTATCACATTCACAAATTATAGGTATTCATTTGATTATTCATTTCATAATTCATTAATCCCATAACTGCTTATCCTCACCAGAGGAGGGCTGGAGCCAATCCATTTATTCCATAATGTCTTTTTCTTATTCATTTGACAGGACAGGACTGAGAAAATGAAGTCAAGAAATAGTCTTGATGGGACTAAAGCAAGAGTCAGATTCATGCAGCGTTTTTGAATCTTCCAGACACTTTATATTTGCAGCGGGGGAAATGTCCATTAGATATTTGTCTGTAATAACATCTGACCAACAAAGGAAAGAAAAGATGGAGCCAGTGTTGAAGCAAAGCTCCAAGCTACATTTAGTAATACTTTGTCTTATACAGACTTACCTGGTTCTTTCTGGTGACTCTGTTTTGTCTTTCTACATTTGGATAATTCAAATCTTCACTGAGAGCAGAGTAAGAGCACTGTGATGGTCCAACTGCTGTCACTACTGGGAGACTTTTATTCACAGGGAGCTCAACATGTTTTTGTTTTAATTCTTGAAATTATAATTTAAACACACTGAAAAAGTCTCATCATCAACAGCAGTCTCCTCATGTGTGTTAAAGGGTTAAAATGTCTTTGATTTATTGATTATGACTTTCTCTTGTCAATTTAATGATCATATAACTTCTACTGACTTCTAAATATTCTAATAATTATAACATTTCAATTGCTAAACTTTCATATTATTGTCACAAATGTCTGATTTCCACAGGCATTTATAAATGATTCAAAACAATAACGTAAAATAATGCAAACATCATCAATATTTACATTTTATTTCAGCTGTAGAAGAAGTTCATCTAAACTTTTCAAGATGCCCCATTGCTCCATTTTCTCCATGTGATTTTGCCAAACCAATTTATGCATGCAACTAAAACTGAAAGTTTTTGCACCTAAATACATGACACGGGTTTGATTACATCCTGTCTGCTCGTGTGTCTTGATGTCGTAGTGTTCCCAGATTTCATACATGAACTTGATGAATAAATTGTCATCAGAGCAACATAAATGACACCAAGGTGCTGAATTACCCATAAGGACACGCAGGTGTAACACTGGTGCACTAGTGTCTCCACATTGCCATCAACAGATCTCCAACAGATGGATGGATGGGGTCTCTTCCTGTTTCTCAAATCCTTCTTAGAGACTTCTTAGAGATAGGTGCATATTTCCCATAAACCCTCAGTCCTTCCACCATCTGTCATCACCAGAAACACTGAAGGATTTAGACTTCGGCTGTGCTGCGAGAACAGCTCCCTCTTCCTGCTGTGTGTCATCATAACACGACCCAGCAGATTTTTCTCGCTCTGACGTGGTGAAATATGGTCACACATACTGTGTTGGTCATTAAAGGTTTACAGCTGTTTTATCTGTTTGTGGTAATCATACCAAAATAATGATTTAGGCAAATGAAACTCAACTATGATAGTATGAAACTAAAATATGGCACCTTAAATAAATAATGTGAAATGGCTTTCGTTTTAGCCGGTTGGTTTTATAATGTGCTTTCTTCTTCTTCTTCTCTCACTTCATATATTAAAAAACACTTGCAGTATTTTTCACTATGCCTACCTACCGTGGCATTTAAGTGCATTTCAATTGATTTGAGGGAGAAAGAGAAAGAGAGGGAGGGAGAGGAGAGGAGGGAGAGGGGGGATGGGAGAATGTTGCCATGACAACTGCCATAATAATCATCCTAATGATTGATGTGCTGCGCTCCATTTCTCCCCGTTTGGACTCTCTCTCTGTTTTTCTCCTTTTTTTTCCCTCTGTCTCTCTCTTAGTCAGTCAGTCTGTCTGTCTGTCTGTCTGTCTGTTTTTCCTTGTTTTATGCCTGTGCTATTATAACAAGAGAGACTGGAGTGGTGACGAACATGCGAGCAAACACAAACACACATTCATTGCATTTCAGTGGGGCAACCAAAGATCGCTGGTTTTTAAGAAATAACTGTTAGAACAAATTTTCTACATGTGTAAGGAGAGAAGAGAAGAGAAGAGAAGAGAAGAGAAGAGAAGAGAAGATTATTTGATATGAAGGGATGTGGCCTGTTTAGAAGCCTGAATCAATCTCTCTGTGTCATTGCATTAGACCATTCAGGCGTTTTGTGCGTGTGTGTGTGTGTGTGTGCCCGCGCACGTGTGTGTGTGTGTGTAGTGTCATAATAAATAGCCCTGTAATATACGACACACAAATTGCTCTATAAATGTTAAAATGGATTACTTTACTGGCCAGTCTGCTCAGTATTAGCAGCCAGCCACATGATTTTGGATAAACTGGGATTGTGTCCACCCTGCTTCTTGCACCTACTGGAGCCAGTTTGGCCTTTTGAATGTGAAGTCTTTGATATGTGATGACATCTTTTTAATAGCTTGGATTTTTTTTTTCTTTTTCGCCTCAGCTTCCCGGCAGAGATGATAGCACAGCTTTTTCATTATAAAAGGGTTTCGAATATCTCTTCAGCTTCTTTCTATTTTGTTCTAATTTGGACATTTTAGGTTTCTAATTATTGATGATCCTTTACCTGGTAACTTAATTACGAGAATACATATTACAACTTTTCTGCTGAATATCTACGTGTCTTATTGTCTACATGTCTGCAATATGAGTAGTAATCTAATTTTAGCATGACGTCCTTCGCGGCCTCTTCCTATAGGATCCTTTAACCTTATACAATAAGTCATGTAGAGGACACACGTTACAAGGCTCAGACTTCTCCTCCTCAGCCTGCTGTATGCATTCATGTTGCATCACAAAGCTCTTTTTCTAACCTAATAACACCAGCCTGCTATTCAGTTCCTGATAGGGTTGCCAACTTTCAGATCTGAAAATAAGGAACGGGGGTGCACGGCATTTTGGCGCAGTAAGGCTGTGGACATCACAGCGGACATGAATAAAAGCTAGTAAAGCTATAGTAATAGCAAATGTGTTTTTTTTATTAACATCAATCAATTTATTAACATATCAGAGAATTGCATTCCATTCCATGTCCCCTGAGAACACTGAGCTTGTATTTTTTAACATAAAGGATGAACACATTCCAGTACCTGGAGATCTGTGTTGGCCATATGAAATTAAATAAAATTAAAAAAAAGTTTTGAGCTTAGCCTATATTTTTAACATAAAGGATGAACACATTCCGTTACCTAATAGAGATCTGTGTTGGCCATATGAAATGAAATTAAATCAGAAAGTTGCTTTTGAGCTTACATTTTTTACCATCAAGGCTGAACATTGCATTACCAGAGAATAAGGTACAATAATAGCATTCCATGTCTCCTTAAACAGCAAACTGACAAAACAACTGACAGATAATGCATTCTGCAAAGGTAAACTAAATGATCTGTGCAGTTTTGTGTTGGCCATAAGACATGAAATAAAAAAAAATGCATTTGAGCTTGACTTTTTTTTAACATCAAGGTTGGACATTGTTGTTTTTTTGGACACTTAATTACTATTTTACTGTTGGCTATTTGCTATTTGAGTACCACTGCACATATACTTCCATAAAGCCTATTTTTTCCACTTGTACTTTCTTTGATCTCTTGCTGTAGCAAGTAGTTGTTTATCCTTCACCACTGCAGTGTAAAAATCTGTGCAAGACAATTCATAATTCAGAGTGATCATCAGCTCACTCTTCATTAGTTCAACTGAACATCTGTTACGCACGTCAGACCATTTATTCTTCATTAAGGAGAAGACCCTTTCCACATAGCCAGTTGAAGATGGGATGCTTAGTACAAAGGACACAACTGCCAGGATGTTTGGAATTTCCACTTGCTGGAGAACTGCCATCCATCGCTCAGCTGTTCCCTTGGACACCCAGTCCTCATGCTTTGTGAGATGCTCAAGAACAGAGTTGGCAGTAACACACTCATCATAGAGTGCATCCATGTTGATCCTGCCAATCAGGTGAAGCCGTTCAGAGACCTTAACCATGTCATCATAGGAGATGCTGCCAGATGACAGAGAGAGGGGCTGAATGTGAAAGAGCCAGTTATCCTGTGAAAAATCAAACCACTTCTCTATGTAGGATATGGCTGTGTTGAGGAAGGCTGTGAACTCCTCTCTGGCCACATCTGCATCAGATGGTGAGAGCTGCTGCAGCTTTTGTCTTGTCAGGTAGCCATAGAATTCATCATCTCTTCTCTTAGCCAGCTGTCTGAGAAAGGACAACATGATGGCATAGAGCTCAACTGATGTGGTATCATTACTCTCCAGCTTTTTAACCACCGCCTCAAAGACAGAGAGGATGTTGTTGCAGAAGAGGAGATACACCTCCACGATGTCAGGGTCATCCTCTTTAACTTCATCAGCATCTTCTGCTAATCTCAGTAGTGTTCTGAGGTGTCTTGGACAATCTCCACCAATACTGACGAGATAGGACTTGAGAGGAATCCAGTTCTGGAGAAGACGGGTGACTGCAGGGTTGAGAGACAGCCATCTAGTCACCACATGTCGCAAGATATCATGAAACTCAACATCACAGAATTCACAAAAGTCCTTCAGTGACTCTCTCCTCTTTGCCGATATGGAAAAAAAGCTATACACTTTAAGGACAATGTTTTCTATGTCAATGGAGAGCTTATCCAAGGCATGCTTTACTGTGTTGTGCACAATGTGTGCATGGCAATTGCCTCGTAAAATGTTAGCATTGCACTGTTTCAGTTTGGAATATACGGAATTGTGGATGCCATAATTGACATTTGTATTGTCTGCACTAAATGCAGAGACATTGTCTAATGAAAGACCTAGATTTTCAAGTGAACGTTGAATTGTGGACAGTATTCCATTAGCAGATTCATCGGCACTTTCAACAAAGTCAACCAATTTGTGGGTGATCCCAGTGTCTGCCCTGAAAAATTGCACAGCCAAGGGGAACATCTTGCGATTGCCTTTATTAGAGGCATCAGTTTGTATAGAGAATGGCAGAGGATTCTGAGGCATTTTTAGTTTCTTGATCACCTCCTCTACTGCCTTTGGAGCAAGGACATCAGTGACCAGCGCCTCAGCTTTTGTCCTCCCACAAGACATCTTCTTGACGATGTTGGAATCATTCAGTGTTCGTTGACAGAGCTTAAGTGCACAGTCAGAGCTGTTGTAACTTATACTGTGCTTCACTGTATGATAGACATGTGCTACCTCAGCAGCAGTCACCTGTAGAAACAAAAATTATATATATAAATAAATTGAATATGTGTGCTTTACTATTAGACTCTGAATTATCTGTGACTAATTGAGTTATTTGTATGTTAGTGTGTGCCTGTGTGATTTAATAGGGCTAATGGGGGAAAAAAAATCAAATGAACAAATAAAATCCTATTCTCAAACCTCTACTCATTAGTAGCTGTTTACATATTTCAAGTAGCTCACAAAGTTACAACTCTTTTTTTAATTATTTTTTTTTTTTTTACTTCTTTCAAATAGGGCTGCCTGAAATTATGTGAGCAGTGAGTCCTTGGGCCTAATGTTTGACATCCCTGCACATCCATCCAGTCTTGGTCTAGGCTACTGGCTACTGCGCTGTCACAGCAGGGCACTCCCATACAGTTTCACTTTCAAAATAAGTTTTCCATGTCGATGTACAGTATAGGCTACTTTCAATCATTGGAAGGAATAATTATTATACGTACCAAATCTGCTTCTGGTGATGCCTGACGCACCAGAAACTTTGAAAGGACTTGATCTGCCTGAGTCCTCCGCGCTCTCTCGTTCCTCTTATGACTTTCGCCGGATGCGTGCTGCTTAAGGTCACAAACTCCGCCGTGTCCAATGGTGAACACACGGCGGCACACTGTGCAGTTTGCCTTAAAATCATTACCTCGTACACACTCTACCCATGAATATTCCCTTTCCCATTCTTTTCTATATTTTTGTAATCTTCGTTTCTTCGCCCGCACATCTCGTTCTTCGTTTTCTGCCATGCTTGTGAATCTTCCATCATCATAGCTTCCTCTCCGTTGCTCGAGGTAAATGACGGCCAATTAAAATAGCGCATTTTGGTTTGATGGTGTGTGTGCCAGTAGACAGAGGCCTGGCTGGCTGGCCGACTCAGAGAGGAGGTATTTATTTGTCCTAGGCTCTTACAGATAAATGTGTAATTTTAATAGGCTACCATGTAGGCTACCAGGCTACCCCATCGGCAGAAACAAAGATAGCCCCGTCTATGGCAGAAATACGGAACAATGTGCGTTCCGTGCGTACTTAATACGGAATACGGATTTTATAAACCAAATACGTAACAAATCCGTATTTTACGGAACAGTTGGCAACTCTAGTTCCTGATCACTGTGCTGTTCTTGCATCACCTTTCTGCATCTTTACATCCACAGCAAGCAGCTGATCAGCTTAGCTTAGCTTAGCTTAAAGACTGTAAGCAGGGGGAAACAGCTAGCTTTGCTCTGTCCAAAGTTAAAAAGTGCTGTACTCTTGGCCGGGTGCAGTGACTTCTTCAAATCTGCAGACAACTAGCAAAAGTCTCACCAGGAAATAATTTGAGCCAGAAGCATACATTTCATTGTGACATTTTTGGTTGTGCACAGATCACACACACACAGATGTGATCTATTGATAATGAGCTTTATAGGTGCCTGTCTTTGTGCTAAAGCTATGCTAATTGCCTGTTGAGTCATCCTGTCTAGGAGAAAAAGTGAGTGGTAGCCATCTTCACATCTCAATCTGGAAAAAAAAAACACAAATTAGCTTCAAAATGTCAAACTAAGTGACACAAAGTTGGATCAGCCTCTTTGTCTAAAATTCTCAAAGTTAAGTTTATTTGTTGATGATTTTTCTGCATTTTTGTCACTCCCTCATCAGGTATAAATTGGTGAGGAGATGACGAGTGACAGCAGATACTGTCATTGACCTCAGCCTCAGTGGATGAACACCATCAGCAAAGATAAAAAGTTTAAGGGCACTGAATAAACTGCATCTTATTTTCAAACCATGCTTATTTTGACAATAAATTCAGAACAACAGAATGGTCTGAAATCATTTTTGGAATGAAGACTGCAAGTCTGACACACTGCACACACACACACACACATCTCTCTCTCTCTCTCTCTCTCTCTCTCTCTCTCTCTCTCCATGTGGTCAAAATAATAGGAATATTGGAATAAGTGTCAAAAGAAGCCAGTTTGTTTTTTTGTTCACTACAGACATATTTCAGAATTGAAAACTGAACTGAAATATGATTGCATGCTCTTAGACTTTACACATACAGTATATTTGTATGGTATATTTTGAAAAAAGGTCCCTAGACAGTGATAGGTGGCAAAAATTAACCACTGTTTGTCTCCTCTGTAATTATGTAAATGTATTCATTTTTTCTTTTTTTTTCTTTTCTTTTTTTTTTTTTTTTTACATTTTTACATTTCTTCCATTGTCCACAATGCAACTTGTCAGAGATTATTAGGTGTGTTTTGTTAGTAGCGGACAATGATGAAGTCTGAGTTTTGTTTTTAAGCTCCCTCTGGAGCCACAAAAGACTTCATAACATTTCATAAAGACAAATCCATTACTGAAAAAACAATGCAGATTAAATTATATTAAAAATAATTGTTAGCTCTGAGCTGACAGCAAAATATATCCAATCAAAACCAGCTGATGCAGAAACTGTAGCACTGTACCTTTAATATGAGTCTTTCTGTTCTCCTACTAATCAGTTAAATCACAGACTCAATATAAAAGAGTCCTCCACCCTACCTCTGTCACCTTGAAGCCATGTGATCCAATTTATGTTTGATTTTTTCTTTCTATAGTGCAGTGTGTGTGTGTGTGTGTGTGTGTGTGTGTTCACAAATGTGTGTGTGTGTGTGTGTGCGTGTGTGTGAGTGTTCACAAATGTGTGTGTGCGTGTGTGTGTGTGTGTGCGTGTGTGTGTGTGTGTGCGTGTGTGTGAGTGTTCACAAGTGTGTGTGTGTGTGCGTGTGTGTCTGCGTGTGTGTGCGTGTGTGTAGGGCAACCTGTCAAATTGGAGTAGACCTCATCGTCACATTGTTGTCTATGCAAACTGACAGGCTGTCAGCAACACTATCTCTTCCTCTCCTTAACTTTCTGTGTGTGTGTGTGTGTGTGTGTGTCTCTCTCTCTCTCTCTCTCTCTCTCTCTCTCTCTCTCTCTCTCTCACACACACACACACACACACACACACAAACACACACATGCACACACACAATTCCCCAATCAATCCATCATTTGTTTCTCTTTGTGTTTCATTTTTATCACCCACTGTCTTTGAGGTGTGTGACAGTCATACAACACACAGGTAACAGGCTGCAGTCAGTCTCTCCCTTTGTATTAATGTGCATCCATTACATATTAATGCACACGGTGGATGTTCTATGTGAAAATGTGTGAAATGTGCTGCAACAGTATGACGCAGTTGATTTTAAATATCATCATAATGTCATCTGATAGCTCACAGCATTAATGTGTTTACTGAGCAGCAGTCCTCCTTTAGATGAAATTATGTATTCTATGAACTGCTGTCAAATTTTATTTATGTTTATTAATTTATGTTTAACACTGTGTAAGTGTGCTTTGATCAGATTTGATTGACAGCGCTTCTAACAAGCAAACAACCTCAACCGTCATCCCATCAATGAAAAAACAAAAGAAAATGACTTTTCAACGAGCTGCATCACTTTCCTGCCAGGAAGTCAGCTAACAAAGTCTCTAATTCACATGCATGGATATATAATACAGCCTGGATACGGGGCCGCTCAGCTTCCAGTTTTTCCACTCGCTTGCAGCCCAAAAAACATCTTCCCCAAAGACAACAATTACAAAATAAACGTCTGTGCAACTGTGGGCAGGACACCTCGAACTGTTTCTGAACGGTATCTCGCGGACTCAGAAACTAGAATATGCCATGCTCCGGAGTAGTGCCTGGGTACACATATCGAGTAACTAATTGAAATGAATGGGTTGCCATCTTTGATCGTGATATTCTAAATACACTTTTGAGACGTGCAGCCATACAACCCACAGTGGAAACGCAGTTGATGCAATATGCCTGGGCCAAGAGAAGACTTTTTCCCAAAATTACGAAAAATGTAAAAATTTCCATGTCACATTCAGAAGTTATTTTCTGTCTCATTTCAATCTGAGTCATTAGATCTACCAAAATAATGTGTTTGGTCAGCCAGTGAGGGACTGCGGAAACGTTTCTTAACGCGCCCAACAGCAGTTGGAACAAAAGGGAAGCCATCTTGGTCCAGTTCTCTTACATACAGTGCAGTTCACTGAGATGATATATACAATATATATAATTAAAAAGGAGAGGAGAGTCCTCATGTTTGCAGCTGTTTATCCGGTAAAAGAGATGAAATACTCATCACACACTCTTGTCAGGCTCTTGGAATTATACAGATTAGTGTTTCTGAGTTCCTCGTCATCGGGTCATCTGTTTCTGAAGTCGACATTGTCAGAACTTGTTTTCACTCAATTTATTTCCTCTGTGACACCAAAACAAAACTCATTCAGAAACTTTAGGTTGGAATGGACTAACACACATTTTTATGGCTGACTAAGTCTAACATACACACTACATACACACAGGCTTGTGCTTATTCCACAGGGATTTGGCTTGGGAACTGGCATGGACCGCATTATTGAGTGTAGACTTGGAGCTGGAGTGGTGCCAATTCATCTCATGGGCACTATCTATCTATCTATCTATCTATCTATCTATCTATCTATCTATCTATCTATCTATCTATCTATCTATCTATCTATCTATCTATCTATCTATCTATCACTTACCACCATCGCTCCTCATTTTCTTGTCTGCAAGCGCCTATATGTGTAAAAACTTAGGTGAAAAAAAGACGTCCATCTTCCTCTGAGAAATGCACTAGCCTAGCCACAACAAGGCTACAAACAAACCATAATGGAGCAAAATATAGGAGCTGATGTTACAGCTGAATTATCTCTATTAGAAAAGAATATCTGATCTTGTGAACATGTAGTTGTCTAGTACTTAAATAAGATGACCACTGCTTATATTGTGGCAATTCATCCATGCGAATGCATGGACAATCAGCATAAAGTGAGTAGTAATGGCTAATTCAAATAAACTATAAAGAAACTATAAACATACTGATGTGGTGTGTTCACAAAATGTGAAAAAGTGCTCTGTAGTGTGCCCATTTAAGAACCCTGGGGTGTTAAGCCTGACTAAGCTGTTTTTTTTAATTTTTTTACAAGCAAGAACATAAAACAAAACAGTGACTGAATAAGCAGATCAAACAGACATAAAACATTTACAAGTATCATGAAAATCATTTACAAGTAGTTGCACTTTAAATACCTCACAACCTTCTGCGGTGGTGCCCCACCCTGGTGTGCTTTTTTATTTTTATTTCACCCCTGCCCCTCAAACAGCCTGAGTCCACCACACAATCTTCTGCAGTGGATGTGAAGAATAAAGAGGAATCTGTCTGAGAGACAGAAATCACTCAGGCCCTTTGCATGACGGGTGTCAAACATGATGCAGAGTGCTTGGTAATGGATGTGCTAATAAAATCTGCAGCGGGTTGGTCAGGTAATTCACCCTTATCTTGTCATAAATGTGATAGTTGTGTGTACATTGCTTGGATGACGTTGGTGCTGCTCAGGATAATGACTCAGTCGTATCTGGCAACAAACAAGGTTACATGAGATCACTAAACAAAGACTGCAGTTCAGTAAAAAAAGTCATGATCTGACCTTGTGCCACATATTTTGCATATTGTGTGGAAGGTTGGACTATGTTGTGTTTTCTTCTTACGGGACAAACCAAGACAATGTTACAAGGAGATGTTCTGCCATGTTTTTCTGTTTTCTAAATGAAACTATTTTGAGTTCCCTGTGGGTAGCATTTTCTCTGAGTTTTAATTGGAAGCTACTGTAAGAGAGATTCATTAACAGAGAGGCCAATGAACAAGGCACAGATTAAATGGTGATTCCTGTTGCCAGTCCTGGCCTAAATACCAACTGATGTGTGTGTTGATTCGGTTTAAGCGTGCTGAATTTGGAGATCAGTTAAATATACATATCTTCTCAGTGAATACATGTGTGTTTGTTCGGTGTGCTGCACTATAAACTGGGTAACATGAACACACGTAATTGGTACCAGTAGCCTGAGTGCATTCATTTTGCATATTCACTGAGCTTTACAGGACCTTTAGAGGAGCACAGTTCAGAGCTGGAGTCACGTCATTTTCCATTCAGATCACTTCAAAATGCTCCAGTGCAAACTGCAACTCATTTCCTGTCACACAGGCTTCCCTGTCAGCTATTTGGGTTAAGATGGAAATGGCAAATGACAGCCTGTACATGATATGATTTACAGTGAAAACTCTGGGGCGTGTTACAAAGTGCTGAAATTTGAGGAGTGCCGCTTTTAAATTGTGAATACTGCACATTGAAGTCAAGAGTATAAGTTGTATGCAAGTAAGTTGTGAGACGCAAGTTGTATAATTAAAAGCAGAGCCACTAATATAGACTCATACTGAGCATTTGGACTACAAATAAACACAGGGCTTTATAACAAGATAAACAAAGTATTATGTATATGTGTAAATGAGCTGAGTAAGGCTTATTCTCCAATAAACACAGCTTAACTCAATGGATGGTGGGTAAACTTTGCTTCGTAGCTGAATATTCAGAACCTGTGATAAATAAAGTAGTAACTAATTATAAGAAACCATTTACCATTTATTTCAATGAAATGACTTAAATAAGTAGTTCTCCTGCTGACACAAAACTACACAATTGAGATATGAGCTTTAATATCACCAAAATTCATTATGATGCTTTAAAATTAATATATGTTTAGCCAGAATTATACTATTAGATGGTATGTGACTTCTACCTGTGGCGTGCCTATATCTTTGATTGAAAGCAGCTTGCAGGCTGAGCCCCAGCAGGGGAACGAGACACGACGTAAACAAACGTATACTGTGGCAAACAAGCTATAGACAGACAGGACCACGCCAGCATCTACACCGACACAGGGTGACACCTTCAAGTAAGTTTGCATGTTGTTTAATGCTCTGCAGCCGAGCAGCTAATTAGCAAACTAGCCTGAGAATTTTTCCTGAATGTTTGTTTGGTCACAACAAGCAAAGCTAAAGATCAGACATGTAGGTCAGATAAAAAGAAGACTATGATAGAATGTTTGTGTTTCATGCAAAGACTTGATACATGACCTATGTAGACAGAGAACGTCACTGCGTTCAGATTTTCAGCTGCAAGTCACAGTGAACAGATTTGTTTGTTGTAGCAGAAAAAAGATGCACTTTAATTTCAGTTCTGCTGTCACTAAATGAACACACACCAGGTTACGTAAGAGATCTAACTTGATAGAGTCCTTTGTGGTAACACTTTAACAAACACGAAATGGCCAACTAACTAACTGTCAATTAGCATTAAAACAGCACAGCTGAGGCTCACTGACTCTGATCTGTGAAAACACTGGTACTGGATAAACATGCTCATCAAAGTTACAGTATTACAATTCCCTATGCCAATGCCTAAAAATCAAATTTGTCTTAGTAAAATGTTGTCCAGAGCAGATTCAACGCTCCTGCATGTGTGGAACTGGAGGGATGAACAATGTTCTTCCAATTTATATAATACCTCATTTGTTGTTTTATTGTTATTATGTATTTTATTTACACCATTTTCACATTCAATCAATACATTTACTGAGCCCTTGTGCTCTGCATAGAAACATGTATGTTTTTCCAGTCATCTATTCTGTTTTTGACAAAACTACATCTGCATCTCCATCAGTGACATATCCATCACTTCAGTTTACAAATCAACCAGCAGGTTCCAAGTGCATAACCTTAAGTGGGGAATTGATTGATTTATGATTTTCCTATGTACATTGTCATCATTTATCATGTACACTGATCCCATGAATTAAACTTACCTTTAATAGCTTCAGGACATCAATATTTGTCAGGAGACCCTGACATATTTGGACTTTGTTATGGGATTTCTTTAAGAAAAACCCTTTATTAAGGAATACTGGATTCAAAGTATCAAAGTTTAAGTTGAACTTAATATTCTTGTACAAAAAGGAGCGTTTAACAGTGCAACATACAAAAAGGGGTTACAGAGAAAAGGCTCCCTGAGGAGCTCTAACAGTTGGTTCTTATACATTTTTTAATGGGCTGTCTCAGACACCTCCCCACTGATACAGATATCATAAGGTCCTTTTTTGGTTTTCTGCTCAGTAATGAACATTATGTTCCTTATCCAAATGATACTTCCCTAACCTGTCTCTCCTGTCCTTGTACTACTGATTTATAATTATCTCTCTCTGCCAGCCTCAGTAAATCACAGGCCAAATAAGGGAAGTGCACGACACGTGCAAAAGACAGGATACACACACACTATATGAATTAAAACACCTGAACCCCAGTATAATCCTAATTTTTTAAAACAGATTTATCAGGATTACACCCCCAATGCTCCTTAAACACTCTGAAGTGCCAACAGTGTCAGATGATACATTAAATATGAATGCCTATTGTAATTATACACATGTTCTTTATACTTAAAATAACTAGAAAATGCATTGATGCCATATTTATATTGGTATATATATATTTATATTGGTGCTGTATTTAGCCAATCCTTATACAGAATACAGTACTAACAGCATTACAGCATGTACGTGCACCATGAAGTCATTGAAAAGGTTTTAACATAAATGAGTAAATTAATAGTCATAACGACAAACTCAATATGGTGAAACTTTACCTCAAATATACATTTTTTTGCAGTACATCTATCACTTCGTGTTTGTATGTGTGTGTGTGTGAGTGAGTGTTCTGTACAGTAGCATAATAAATAACCCCGTATGAAATAATGATGAGATTGGGTGTAAAACAGTGACAGCAGGGAAAAATAGGCCTGAATGATGCATCAGCCTCCAGCTAAAAATGTGCAAATGAATTCAGTGGACTTGACATTCATCGAATATGAGACTGTCAGATCAGAGGAGCTGTGTGTGTGCGTGTGTGTGTGTGTGTGTGTGTGTGTGTGTGTATGTGTATGTGTGTGTGTGTGTGTGTGTTATAAAGCAGATAATAAAGAAATGAGAGAGAGAAAGAAAGAATATGTTGGTTTGTACAAGGGTCATAAAAGTTAATCATAAATCTCTGTTTGTCGAGATATTTTTCACTCGGACTCGAGCTTCTCCTTTTTCCTTCCCGTTGAAAGCCTCCTAGCCGTTGTCCTTTTCTTCCTGCAGATGATGGTACTGATATTAACAATCAGACACATTAATGCTGGAAGAACTGGATGTGAAGTGTGTAAATACAACATTTCCACATTCTGAATAATAATCTGCCTTGAAGAGTAATTCTGTTTTATAACAATTAGGGTCTAGGATCAGTGACAACAGAGCTAGCTCCATGAAAACAGAGCAAACTCTACCCACTGAGGAAGACTATGAGATGTGATTGAAAGCTTAGGAAACAGCTCATTTTCTCTTCCTAGCTTTGTCTGTTAGCATTCTCTTAGCCTCTGCTATGCTCTGCTCTGTTTTTGCTGAGATCAGTTAACTAATGCTCCCCCGGTGCTCCCCCAGAGCTCACAGTTTGGGCAGCCTGGCTAACAAACTAAACTAACATTAGCTAACAGCAGCCACAGCTGGCAGCAGTTTACTTCACTGTCCATCAGGAAACTCTGTAAATCACAGAGAGTTGATGTGGAGCAGCCAGAGGACATCAGGGGGAAAAACAAAACATTTCCCCCCATAAAATATGATCCAGTTTCACCAAAATCAGTCAAATAGTTGGTAGAGGCACTATTCACCTGATTACAAGTCAGTGTAGCATGATAATGATATCACATTTATAGAAATGTTACACAATGTTGTTCTAACTATGTCATGACACTGCTCTTAGACCATTACAAAATGGCGTAAATGCACATGTTTCTACTGGGAAACAAACAGTTACTTAAAGAAATGTTAACAGCCCTGCCCCACATTTTTTTTATTATTCATTTACAATGATAAGGTCAGCATACTCACATTAGCAAACTCTTGCTTGTTTATTTTCTCTGCATAAGTCATTCATTCAACTTAGTTTTACTCCAAAGTCTTCCCCTGGTCATCCATGCACCCCATGCAGTGGCTCTACGCCCCCTCAGGAGGGTCTACCCTGCAGTGCTGTACAGTGCAAAATAAAGATAAGTTCAACCAAAGCAAACAAAAGAAAATATGCAAGGTGCAAGTAAGAGAGCCGACGATGGAATGAGAGCGAGAGAGAGGAAGAACAGGAACAGCTGATCCTAAATGCATGTTGGATGGACCAGCACTAATAGTAACTGTGCCTAGCAGGACCTGCAGGAAGACAGGTAACAGCTGCAGGGTGGCAGAGCCAGAGGGAAGTCACAAGTACAAGGTACAGTATGTCTTCATGAATATTCATATACAGTAATGTCATACTTTGGAGGTTAGCTTGCTGTTTTTTTTTCTCATAGTTTTGACGATGTGATGTTACTGAGAGCAACAACGACAATAGGAATAATTCCAGATTGGTTGTGATGGATTTAGGCTAATCATACTCAAACTGTTTGCCTTTTTCCCTGCACAATAATGACCAATAAAGAACGTTTTGTTGT
Organism: Larimichthys crocea; assembly: GCF_000972845.2. Lineage (NCBI taxonomy): Eukaryota > Metazoa > Chordata > Actinopteri > Sciaenidae > Larimichthys > Larimichthys crocea. Next base: position 17,428,504 of record NC_040020.1, on the reverse strand, counting down.
GGTCAGTAAGCTCAAATCAAAGTGTTAAATGCTGTAAGATACAGAAGGTAAAGCTACACAGTGTGTGCATAAGAGCAGTGCACCCAGCTCCTGACAGCACCTCATCTTCTATGATTCCCGATGGGGTGGTCATAACAAAGCTTCATTAAACACATGAACTTGAATGTCTCTGTGGTTTTATTTTATAGAACCATATTAATAATTGAAATTGAGTGGGGATGAGGAGGGTGCAGCTATGACAGCTACATTATGAGATATACTGAGGGGCAACAATGAATACAACATCAGTGACAGTTCAGATATTAGTATACTCATACTGCTGCTCATTGAGGAAGAGTCTCTGCACTGTGTGTACTTCACTGTGCTGAACACTCTAACACTTTGACCAACCGGAAACATGAGCTCATTCACAGCCTGCACTCTCTACTCATGAAGTCATTGACTATAAACAAAATCAAGTACTGGAAATGGCTTAAGAGTTATCTAAAAACATATTTTAAGAAAAAAAGGAGGAAATGAATGCTGTTCTTTAATATTACATGTTCTTTATGTAAAATGTTGGTTTTGTTTGATAGTGACCTCAGAGAGGGGACAGGAAATCAGCTGAGAGATGTAAACTGGTGACTCCTTCATGTTCAGCACCTTACTTTGACCTGGAAAGTAAAAAAATAAATTCTGCTTGACTGAAGTGGAAGAGAAAACTAAATATGGCAAAGTGCAATGGAAACAGACTCAGAATGAATCACAAGGTACCTGTGACAAAATGGAGGCAGACAAAAGCATCAGATCAGGAGACTTTTAAACAAAATACACATATTTACATCACATTTTCCACCATTTAGGCTTTGGCTGGAGCTCTTTCAATTAAATCATCCCATTATGTCCGCTACTCCTGCAATGGTTTAATGTCACCAACTGGAGAATTAGCACCACCAGCTGCTCAGTGCCCCCAGCTCCTGATATTCACATAACAGTAGAGGATTTTGGTCTGGTTTACTTTACTGGTGAGCCTTTATGTACAACACTAGTTCCAGAGAAGGACAACATATGTCACTTACTCTACTCATATTCTATTCTGTTCTCTTGAACTGTACTGTACATGTAGGAGAAATGTACCAGTACACAGTAAATTGAATATCCACCCATCCATTTTCTGTAACCGCTTGGGTGGGGGTCACATTGGGCGAGAGGCAGGGTACACCCTGGAAAAGTCGCTGGTTTATCACAGGGCTGACACAAAGAGACAAACCATTTACACTCACATTCACACCTATTGGAAGCTCAGAGTCACCATTTAACCTGCGTGTCTTTGGACTGTAGGTGCAGTGCACAGAGAGAACTCATGCAGACACAGAGGGAGTACACGAAAACACAGGAACCAGGAACCCTCATGCTGTGAGGTCACAGCGCTAACCACTGCACCACTGTGAATACCACCTGTATAACCGCTCTCTAAAATGTATATTCACAACTTTGGCTGGTAAATGATTACCATATATTTTATTATTTCATAGTTAATTTAGTGTTCCAGTGTTTTCCTGATTGAATCCACAGTTGCAATATAATCATATCATATATATGATATAATAATATCCAATATACATAATAACCTATGTCCTGTTGATAACTCATCGGGGGGTTTCCAGAGATGACTAACTAACTATAATCGTCTTGGCTGTGGTCAAACCTGAAAGCCACATTTTGTACGTCCTCTCTGACACGACAGCTGAGCAAATGTAGAGCAGCGTGGTTTGTACACTGTGTGTTGGTCAGAACACTCGTCACATGCGATCCATATCACTGAGTTTCTCAGCTGCTGAATTACCAGCACGTTCAGTCGTCGCATTAGGCTGCTGTTGTTTTAATATATCATACTGTTTGGAAATGACTGAGAATTGTGTGTACAATGAAATGTATCAGAGCTGAACTGGCACGACTGGACTGGAGACATTATATCTCACTGTTACGACCCTTCTGATGCTCTTAAACTGAAGGCAATGTTATTCATTTCACCAGATATGGCATAAAACTACTATTCTGTTCATTAAAAATACTAATAGAGATGCAAATAGACCACGTCTGACAGGCTGAGGTTTGGATAAATGTTTAAAAAATTATGCACAAAACACGTCTAATATTTCCATTTGCTGGGATGGTGCAGCCACAAACAACATGGAGTCACACTTATGTAAGATACTGTAATGTAACAAAAGAACATTTAGGAAGGAAAGTAATGAACAAAAACTACAATATCACACAGTTACAGATGGCCCACAGTGGAGTATCTAGCTGTCTGATAGCTTCATATTCATCTCCAGAAACATATGATTTCTGTTTGTATACAAAGATGAGACCTAATTTATTATGAAATCTTTTTCCTTGTCCCAGAAGGAAAACATTAGAAAAAAATCACAATGTTCTTATTCTACTGTTTTCTCCCCAACAGTGTTTTTGCATCTCCTCCCTCACAGCAGAAAGGTATAATACCTAAATGGCTGGCTGTTTTTACCCAGGAGTGTATTGCTGTGTTATGAATCTATAATGTAATCCCTCGACATGAAGAGTCACACATCATTCAAATGCTACAGTACATTACTATCTCAACCCATCAGACACGTATGTTGGAAAGCTCATGCATGGAAATCTGAGAGCTGCAAGAGAGAGAGAGAAAGGGAGAGTGAAAGAGAGAGAGTGAGAGAGAGAGAAAGAGAGAGAGAGAGAAAGAGAGAGTGAAAGAGAGAGAGTGAGAGAGAGAGAAAGTGAGAGAGAGAGTGTTGGTTTGTGTGTGCATGTGTCATATATGTATATACATATATACATATGTATGTATACACATGCATATATGGTGCAGCACAGGCATGTTGTGTATATCTTTGCAGTTGTGTGCATCTGTGCTCATATCTGTGTGTGTGTGGTGTGTGTGTGCATGTGCATGTGCGGATGTACAAGTATTTCAGTGTACACGTGTGTTTGATTGGTTTAGTGCATATGTGCATGTGTTTTAGTGTGTGTATATTGTGTGTGTGTGTGTGTGTGTGTGTAGTTTTATAGAGAGGAGCTGTGTGTGGGGGAGGAGAATGTGGAAGTGAATTATGCCTTTTTTTTCAGAGGGGAGGGGTGCATATGTATGTGGGGGATGGGCGGATTGCACACTGTATGTATGTTCACTAAGTATGTGTGGGCTGGTTTGTGGTGTGTGTGTATGTGTGTGAGGGAGAAAGTGTTTGAGAATGCATGAGAAAAAGAAAATACATTTTTACGATACCCCTTTGTGTGTATAAACTCTGCAGTGTGTATGTGCATTTTTATGTACTTGTGTGTCCATGGTTATGTTTACAAATTGCGTGTGTGTGTGTGTTTGGACCCTATAGATTTGTGTGTATGAGGGAATGTGTGTATGTGTTACTACTATATAGAGTATAATTACGAGCATGTCTGCAGGTATGTGTGTGAGTAGCTTTTTATATTTGAAATGTAAGTGTGACCATCTGTTTAAGTGCACTGTATGTGTGTGAATCAGTGAGGTGTGCATATGTGTGTGTGTGTGAGTGTGTGTGTGTGTGTGTGTGAGTGGGTGGGAGAGAATCTCTTTGTTTATGTGCATCTGTGTACATGTATTTATCTCTCAATAATGGAAATGTGTTGTTCTGTCATTAAAGATCATCCGGACAGGCAGATAGTAGCCTTCCTTCTACTCTGATTTCTTTCAAACACACACAGTCTGTTTTATTGTTGATCTGTTGTATCTCCCTGGCATTAGCTCATTCATGGATTATTTTGTCTAAATTAATTTGATCATTTAAATGACTTGTGTAGCTATTTATTTTCTATATCTTTTTCCAAAACTGAACTGAAGCCTGTGGCGTAACTTGTTTCATTTTAAATGAGCAAGAGGGGCTGTATAGAGTCAAACACAATTAACTACATAACTGCACATTTGCACGTTTGTAAAATATTCCATATAGGCTTTACTGTCACTGCCTCATAAAGATACCAAACAGTACTGACTTAACCTACAGCCTGAAGGCTTTTATGTTTGCTGTCCATCCCTTTTTCATGTGAATAATATTCTTCTGCACTGGAACTTACAGATCTAACAGTAGCTTGACAAATGCTTTATTGAGTGGAATAAATACAAACTTGTACAAAGTTTGGGTAACTGCATTCAAATTATGCTACAACCATGGTGGTGGTAAACCTCCCCAGCTATTAACATCATATGCCAACATGAATCTCTGTGATAATGTTTATAGGACAAAAAAAATGATTTGGTATGAAGTAACTCATATTGATAGATAGATTGATTGATTGGAATTATTGATAAGGATTGGTTTGTGCTCCAAATGAACCTGTTCGTACTACGGGTTGTCCAATGTCTTCGAAGGGAAAATTGCTTATAGTTGTTCCAAACAGCCACACTGGAAGGCACAATAAATATTCTGGAAAACATTCAGTGTCATCACACTCGGCTGTTGACATTAAAGCTAACTAAAATAGTTTTGTAAAAAATTAAAAATGAGCTGTGATGAGGAGTTCAAACTGTGGCTCCTTTCTCAACAACACACAATGACAGCATGAAGTGGGTCTAAAACTTCTGCAGCCCCCCAATACGACACTGGAAAGGTGCGGTGATGAGAGGGGTTCCTAACGGTACTCAACTATCCATCATGCAGCTCCCATGAGGCATATTGGCAGCCAATCACTGAACACAGTTCTGCACACAGAGTGAATCCAGGATGTGGAGAACACATGCAGATAGACAGGCCTCTAGACTGGTTCTAGAGTATACATAAAACTCAAGGTAAACACACATATATAAGATAAATTAAAGACTGAGAAGAAATGTTTAATCATCCTAAAATGTCTTGCAACATGAAGCTTTAACTTGAAGCTTTTCTTTGTGAGTAAATCTGGTGGCTGACAAGGAACCCTCAGACTTTCTTACTACCTGGAGTCCCAGAACAGTCTCACAGCAGCTGCTGGAACCAAATTAAAGCAGTGCTGGGGGACTGAAGAGTGATGGACATAATTCACCAACACCATTGTGCACTGCTTAACCCTGCCCAAATTTGTCCCAACTCAGCTAGTTTAATCTTCTCAGGCAGCTGGACTCAAGAGATCACGAGAAAATCCATCTTGAAAATCCAATCAGCCTCCTACGAGAACGAGGTTAGTGTGGATGCTACTAATATTACTTTATTTACTTTAATACTTTATTTAATGTAAAGTCTCTGTCTGTTTTCAATAGTTTGACTATGTTCAACACTTGTTGGTTGGAAACATTGGGTAGGTCCTTGAAGCCTGCATTCATGGCAGCAAAATGAAGTTGGCTAGGCCCATTTCACAACCACATACAGCTTGCTCTTGTCAATCTTAATATTGGAGCAAGCAAGGATGTAGCCAATACCAGACACAACAGCATGGACCTCTGTCTTGATGGACAGATGGGTCTTCAGTAGCTCTGTGCTGCATAGAGAAAGTGGGTAGGGAGTGGTATACTGGTGATTGTGTTCTGGTGCTGCGATCTAAGCCAGGCAGAACTGAAACAGAAGACGGAGAGACAGAGCAAAGAACAGAAGTCACTGTTGGCTTCCTCGTCCTCGTCCTTCCTCATGCCAGAAGTCAGTGATAACTTGAATTGCACAAGAACCTGGGGAGATACTAGACATGCAAATCTGAACCACAAGCAGAAACTACTGCAGGAATTAAAAAGATGTCAAACTGAAAGACATGACAGTATGAGCCCCAGCTGGATTAACCCGTTAGTCGGCCCTGGGGAAAGAAGGTCCTACCCACCCCCCCCCCCCCCCAAAAAAAACACTGTCAGCTGTCTGTGTGCTATGTATGCACGTGGTATGTACCAGTTTACCTCTAAATCCAGTGACTACAGCAGACTATACATGATCCTAAGAGGTTAATTGTATTTATTCACTTCATTGTAGATGATTTATGTGGTAATTTGCTTGAACACAAAGTTAATGCACTCACAATATAAACAGAATTAATTGACCAACTTAAAACATAATGTACCAGAATGACGGTCCCTGTGGTATTATCACAATAGACAGCATCAATAATGAACAAAAATATATTTTTTGCTTTTGCTGCATGCTGATTCATAAAAAAATAATGCCTAATTTTAATTGAAACTCCCCTTCATTCACAAAAGTAATGTTTACAGGCTCCAGGAACCCCTGGTTAGACCTTTTGGCACTGTCTTCCCTCTAGATGGAGCACAGTGCAGCGCCTCTGGTTCCCCTTTGTCAAGGTAGACGTGCACGGATATGTCGGTTACTCTCAAAATAAAAGTGTTTGTTGAAAATCGCTCTGCAACAGTACTTTTTTTTTAAACAACACGACGCTAAAGCCTCTGACTGTAGTTAATATAATAATTCGTGAACAATGTGAGTATGAGTGAGTATGTGTTTGCTTTTTTTTCTTTCCGTGCGCTTGTTTTTCCTCCTGTGCTTTTATTTTGTAACAACGCGTACGTCCGGCGTGGTGGCGGCTAACCCACGCGAGCCTGACGCAGGAGCTCTTTGTATGACTGGTCCGCGAGGTACCACAGCATCGAGCACACGCGCGGCAGCAGCAGCAGCAGCAGCAGCAGCACCAGCGGACGACCAGAGAGACACAGAGTCCCAACCAGGGACAGACAGGGTCCACAACAGCGTCCCCCTGTCCCAGACACACGGCGGCACGGGACACACACACGACGTTAAACGGAGGGAAAACGACGCTCCTTAACGTGCAGCATTGACCGTGAAGGTTTGTTTTAAAGTCAGGTATTAAAAGAAGTTGGTTTACTGGGAAGTTTAGTGGCAGCAGCAGTTCTTGGAGCCTGAAAGCCGGTGTGGAGAGAGGAGAGCAGCGACCTAAACTTCACCGACTCCCATACACTTGTTTTAGGCACATTTCGCCGACTTATCTGCTTGAAACGTGCATTTATTTCCCCCCAACAGAAGCTTGTTTTATTGGACCGTGGTTGTTTCTCTGTTTGGTCACTCAGGGACTCGCCATAAAAAAAAAAAACCTCCCAAGTTTGTGGAAGGTTATCTCTGCGGTTTCTCACATACACAGCCGTGAAGAGAAGAAAGGAAGTCGAAGAGGAGAGACGGAGAAGTGGATGTATTTTGAGCCATGGATGTAACCGTTTACCCGCCTCCTCCTCAGCCGCTGGCCGCGCCAGACCACACCAGGCTGGGGCAGCTCTCCTACCCTGACCCGGCCTTTGGGACCAACAAGGTAAGAGCAGAAAAAGAGGAAGCCCACTTGTGTTCCACATTGCCTCGGGGTGAAAGCCACGTTTGTGGTGTCTTCTCTTGATTAACGCCTCCCTCTGCGTATTTATCTGTCTCGCCTTGTCAATTAAGTGATAATTAATTACTTTATTAGGCTCCTGTTATTAACGCAGCTTTTGAAGGTAACTGCAGTCCAGTCCAGTGTTCTTTACATCACATTCAGTCAACTGGATTATACACATACAGACAGGCTGTAATTTTGCCCCGAGTTTGTTGTCACTGTGTAATGACACCTTTAATTAAAACTTCACCACTGCTAATTGAAAGCTAATTCAGTTTAAATGGGCGCCACATTATAGGGACAAACAGAATGAAAGTCAGAATGAGAAAATAATGTGGTGTACTTAAAAAATAATTTCATTCTCACAGCAGGAGCTCTCCTCTCTGTTTAGAGATAGTTGAGTTAATTGGTGTCTGAGAAGCTCTGTTGTCTTTCTCCCTCCAGAGCAAGGTCAAAGGTCAGGGTCAGATTCACAACTGGGGCTGGTAGGGATCCAGTGTCCTGCTGTAAGACCACGAAGTATATTTAATCAATACAGATCTATCTATCTATCTATCTATCTATCTATCTATCTATCTATCTATCTATCTATCTATCTATCTGAAGAGGGGACGCCGTGCTCATTTGACAGTGATGAATTGCTTCATTATTTAACTAGGTGCAGCTGATGAGTGCTGCTGTTTAAGTTAACCACAGATTATTAACCTCTCTTCAGTCTCAGGACAATGAACTGGAACATGTTCGTTTTTCTCATTTCATGGTACATTTTTTTCTCAGTGTTTCATTTAGATGAACAAATGCAGAAATGAGAATAAACACAGTGGCTTGTGGAGATTTGTGCAGGAAGCGGGGATGTAAACTGAAGCAGCATCATGTAATATCCATTACAGTGAGGCGACTTGCTGTGCTCTTGTTTACTGGCTGGTTTTCATGTCTTAACATGTCTCTGTTATATTCTCAGAATATACTGTCATTGCTGACAGACTGGTCAACAACTTAATGATCGATCGGATTAATCACAGGCTGGTTGTGTGAGATCCGGCTCTGACTGTCCCCGATGGGTCGTTTGTTTCCCTTTTACGCAACAACAGCGTAACGCCGTGGTTACAAAAACTTTGCTTTAACCCGAAGAGCTGAAGTGTTTTCATGCTGCTGCCGCACTGACTTTAGTTTTGAGTCATGTAGTGTGACTGCTACTGTACACCATTGCTTTTCTTATTCCTCTTTGGGTGGTCGTTGCAGAATGAAAGTTCCACAATGCAGTGCACAAAGTGTATGGAGCTGTGAGAGGCTGTAAAGAGGAGAGACGGCTCCAGAAAACAGAAAAGATTTGAAATGTATTGTATACTGAAAATGAAAAAACGGCACACTGTGACAGTTATTATTCAGTATACGCTGTATACGCTAAGCATGTAGTTAGGGTTTGGTTGCACAGCATCTGAATTGCTCACAGTTCTGGAGCTGACTGTGACTTCTGACCTCATTAAGTGCTGATTGGGCCTGAACAGAATATCACATTCATGTCTACATGAGCTGGATTATAGTTATTAACAGTGTTTTAATTGAACCGTCGGCCAACCTGCTGTGTTAACCTCGGAATCGAACACAAAAAAGTGTAGAAATGCTCTGTGCACACAGAATCATGCAGGATTGCACTGTGTGTTTCTTTCAGAAAGAGGGAGGGAGAGATAGAAGATAGAGGCTGGGGATGTAGAGAGAGCGAGCGAGCTATGTGGTTGGGGGTAGGGACTGGAGTGAGAGAGAGAGAGAGAGAGAGAGAGAGAGAGAGAGAGAGAGAGGAGGGTTGTTGGGGGTAGGGATGTTGTAGATGAGAGAGAGGGAGAGAAAGAGAGAGAGAGAGAGAGAGAGAGAGAGAGTAGTGGGGGTGGGGCCACTAAGGTTTGTACTATATTTTTCTCTCTGTGTCTTTTGATTCACGGCTCTGTCGGCCTGATAGAAGAGATCATATTACTGTGTGCTGGAACAGAGAGAGGCAGAGGGTATATGAAAAAAAGAGAGAGAAATGCACAGCATGGAGAGAGAGAGAGAGAGAGAGAGAGAGAGAGAGAGAGAGAGACAGGAAGTATGAAGCACAGAAGAAACAAAATGAGAGAAAAGAAGAGGAACAGAGCAGAGAGAGAGAGAGAGGGGAGGGAGAGGCGTGTCCAGATGTGTTAATGTAAAGATGTATTACCAGTGCTGGTCTACATTTTCCATTTCAATTAAACAGAGAATATTCTCTGCACAATTACCTTCTGAAAACACTGTCTGAATATTTCCCTGCATGTGATTAGGAGCTGTGATGAATAAATGTTTGGGGGGGGCACACATTACTTTGTTGGATGGTTTGGAAGCTGAAATGACTGGAATACTTCAGGTTTGATCTGAAGGAGCCTTTCACTATACATGTTTCATCTGTAGCTGTATGAGATTTACATGTAAATCTGCTCTTTGTCTCATTGAAATGGATTTCATGACGATCTGTGAGCTGACTGACTGCATTGAGTTTAAGTGGAAAGATGGTGGATTCACAGCCGGTGATGATCAGAAGCATCTCAACAACCCTCATGACCAGAAAAGCATCTTTTCTTACTTGTGCCGATTATATAAGTACATAATAATAATGTAAATAATGAATTCACTCTGAAATTACATAAACAATAATATTACACTATGAGAATAATGATGAAGGAAATCATCGCCACTCCACAGAAATTTTAATTTTTAGATTTAAATAGTGTGACTGAAAATGTCACAAGATTTTTTTTATACATTGGGTTATATAAACACGAGGAAACATTGTTAATAATCTGCCAAGATAATTGAATGTATCGCAGAAATGTTCATATTTAATTTGACATTTAGCGGAAGACACAATATTTCCCTGACCTTAACCAACAGTGCTTTTGCCGCCTCAATCAATCCCCGACCACCACCGTTGATTTAAAGGAGCGGTGTGTTGGATTTAGTGCCATCTAGTGGTGCAGTCCCCGCATTGCAACCCCCTCGCCTCACCCTCTGCTTCCTAGCAATGAAAAGTTAGCTGCTAAATGTGTGAAAAAACTTGAAAATGTCTTTCTAGAGTCAGTGTTTGGTTTGTCTGTTCTGGGCTCCTATAGAAACATGACGGTGATTCAACATGACGCTCACTGCTGCGAAACATAATCCAGGCATCAATCACGTCTTCCTTCAAAACGTAATTAGCGAAACAAATGAGTACAGTTAGCTACGATTAATCGATTAGTTGATTGACAGAAATATTTTAGCCAAGATGTCAAACATTTGATCATTCCTGCATCTTAAATGTGACCATTTGCTCTTCACACACAGGGTTGTAAGTAATTGTAATAAATTATAAAGGACATTCTTAAAACAAAACAAGTCAGCAGATGAATCAACAGTGAGAGTAATCATTAGTTGCAGCCCTACAAATGAGTTCTATATAAACAGTCGACCGCTTGACAGGAAACGAGGAAGACAGGAAACTGAGGTTTATTGTCCATATTTAGATCATTTAATCTGAAAAAGACCACACCAACAATCAACCTGTCAGCCAGTTTACTGTTTTAAATCTCTGACTCTTTTTTTGGAGGCTCCTAGCTGAGCCTCGCAGACCGACCCAGACAGTGTTTCTTCCCAAGCCTTGTACTGCCTCCAATATGTTCTACTAATCAGATGCTTTAAATTACTGTAATTTAGTAAAGGACGTGACCACGGTTGGTGTTAGGGTCTGCCAGTCTGACTGAACGGGAAGGTCTGTCTGAAAGCTCAACTTAGTGCAAAACACTATAGTTTAGGTCTAGTCACAGTCAGAGATATATTAATATTTATATTATAACTTATAATGCCTCCTCAGTGTCACTGTTGCACTGATGCATGTGCACAGTTGGGTCACATGGAGCGCTGGATGAACAGAAGTGAGTGAGCCATGTTGAGCTCTGATCAGCAGCGCTCATAACGGGTCTCCACAGATGTGAATAGGAGCAATTCATACTGAAGTTAACCAGAACAGCGCACGCAGTAGAACGCAGATGTCGGCCAGGTGTGTCTCGGTACCAGTCCTGCTCGGTGTTCACAGATGAATGAATGAATTCACGAATGTCATTTTTGGAGCCACAAAACCAAAACGTTGCCTTGCAAAACACTCATTTTTAGCCGAGCCGATTGCTGGAAATACCTTTTGCTGTGTCGTAACGCATATCGTAAAAATGGTGAATACTGCGCCCCTATGGGCTCGTTAGGACAAGTCAGCAGTCAGTATGAAACAGAGCTGTCAATAAAACATGTCTTTCAAAAAATTTGAAGCACCAAACCACAAGAGGCTCCTGAGCATACAGTCATAAATGTGCACAGAAATATGAGGTCCAGTAGAATGTGAGATTAGCTCTAACATTGTGTTAGCATGATAAGTCTTTGTGGTGGAACAGTTTAAATAACAAGTGAATGAAGCACGAGGCCTTGTGAAAGTCCAAAAAAGAGCAAGAGGAGCAGAGATGGGATGATTCAGGAGGTTTAGTAGAGGAAGGGAAGGGTGAGAGAGAGAGGGAGGGCCTAATGTAAACATGATGATTGTGAAAGCTGGGTGAGGTATTTCTAAAGCAAATAGAGAGGAAGTGAGAAGAGGGAGGAGAGAAGGAGGTCTTAGTATAGAACCGGAGAATATAGATTGAGGAGAGCAGAGAAACAATTCAAGAGCAGTGAGGGGACGGAGTGAGATTATCCCACAATGATAGAAAGAAGCAGTGAAGAAGAAAATAGTCCAGCTGGGACGATGCTCATGCCCTGATTCAGTACCATCCCCAGCGCTCCAAATAAAGGATGTCCCGTTGTCCTGTGGACAATAAAAATATCACCCGGGACACAAAGAGACAGTGTCTGGGACAATTCTGGGACAGTAGAGAGACTTCTTATTACAATGGAAACTGTTACTTTATGTGTCATAGCTATAGGCCATATCATTTGAACTGTTAGCTGTTCTCTACACTGCGTCACATTTGTGAGTTATACACAAAATCAATCAAAGAGACACAACATGTAGTGATGTTTCAAACCCTTTTTTATGATTTTATTATCAATGTTTTAATTCCTGAACTGGATTTGTAAATAATAATCACTTTATACATTTTTTGTGAAACTTTTTTTACTTAAAATTTCTGTTGCAGTAGTTAGTTTGTGATTATTTAAGCATTCATTGATCAAACAGAAACAACTAATGAATAAAAAAGAAATATGAAAACTGATTCTAATTGTACAAGTATTGTGATTCAATGTTACATTCAATTTAAAAAAAAAAGAATTCATACAATTCCAGCTATTTTATGTCATGTGTCATATTTCCCAAAACAATGCACGTCACATGTCATTCCCTCTCTTTATGTCTGCAGTATTGTTACAATACTTATAAAAAAATAAAATACGGCAGTTGATGCATTTAGCTGTACACCTGCTCACCTCGTGCTCTAAGAATAATTAATAAAATAATAAATAGACATGTTAATGTATAATGGCATCCAATGTTTAGTGGTGGCTGTGTTTTGGGGCACTGTGAATTTTGAGTTGTAATTTGACCCTTTGAGGTTGCTGTAGCTGGTCAGACTGAAGTAAAATGAGTTGTTGCTAAATTACCACAATGCCAGTTCCACATTCACTATGTGTGACTACTGACATACTAAAAAATACTGATTAAGATATTGAGAAATTAAAGAATGATTAAAGAATGATGATACTTATGAATCACCCACTCCTTAAGAATAGAGGACAGAATGAGAACACTGTGCGTGTGCGCACTTCAAACCTGCTAAAGGTGACTATAGATGGGCTGCAGCCGTCACCTGATGTCATCAGCTGTTTTCCAATCATGCAAATCATCGTATGAGTTCTGCAGGTATGGTGTCACGCCTACACTCATTTGCATATGTGCACGACTCTGGTGCAGTATCATCACCACTATCATGGTTTTAAATCATACTCTTCTGCGCTGTTCATTTTCATCGGACACTGCTGTTGTAGGATGGCAGGCAGAAAGTGGAGGGACTGAAAGTGGAGAAAACTCGATGCAGTGTTTGTCTGCCAACTGAGAATACTGACGCACACTCGGCTACGAGCAAGAAGTCTGGGGGCAATGTAACACGATTATTCCAAGACTGACAAAGGTCAAGTAAGTCTGCAGAGTTCTTTAGACATACTGTACTCACTGTATCCGTATAACCTATACACCCTTCACACCACTGCATTCATAAATGCCGCCTCCACACCGGCATCCACCTGTTGGCTTGGATTCTAAGTCACCTTGGGTGACAGGCTATTATCGTCCCACTCGGTGCTGGGCTTAGTGTATACCTGCGGGGTACGCTCTGTGTTCATGTAATAATAAATCTGCTCCACGTGAGTTGGCTGACTGAACTTACTGTATATTACGATCACTGGCAAGTAGCCCTGGCATAAACAGGATGATCCTCTCTGCTCTTCCCTCACGGCAGCACTGGCATTTTTTAAAGAACAATTTCTGTCAGTCAGGATTACTAAAATTAATTAGCATGGATTTGTCCGTATGTTTAAAATGGATTTGACATGAAAAGTCGGCTTGTTGTGATATATCAGCAGCATTTTGCTAATTCAGTCACAGTAATTTAAGAAGATATACAGTAGCATTCATCTACAGTTATCTTATTTTATCCTCTGGCCCCTTCACAGTTTTTTTCTCTATCACACACTCCCATTGTCCCCTCCTACAGTTTTTTTTCTAAGCAGCCAAAGTGTCGGCATCTCATCTAATTATCTATCAGAACACAACCAGTCAATCTGTCCGTCCGTCTGTCCATGTTGGCTGTCATTCCCGCTACTGAACACCTCGCCAGACATCACCCCCCATACCCCCCCCCCCCCCAACACACACACTCTCCCCTCCCCTTAAGCCTGCTGATGATTGGGTGACTTTCAGCACCGTTGCTTGTGTGTCGGTGTGCCTGAAAGCGTTTCAGTTGGTCGAATCACGGGGATGGAGTGGAGAGGGACTCCTGGTTGGTGGAGAGATGCCAAGTGGAACAGATGGGCGGAGATAGAGCGCTGCCAGAAGAGACTAATTATCAGGATTTCGTGTCCAAAACAAACATATTGCAATCAAATCACATACTGCAATCATTGCTGCATTGTTCTCTGTGTGTGTGTACTGTATTAGTGACAATGACTTGGATCAATTAACTCGTGGCGGAAGAGATTGGATCGGTTCCTGAGTTGTTGCCGTCTATTTTTCTTCCGCACTTGGGCTTTTGTTCGCGATCATACAACAATAACTGTGGCGGTGTAGTGCTAATTACTGTGGGTAGATTAAAATAAAGAAGTGACATTTGAAATGTGTAAACTCATGTCTGCTTTGACCCTGTTTCCTCGGGCTGCCATAAACAATGTTAGAATACAAAGTTTTCTATGAGTGATTCAAAAAACTCTTAACTGTACAAACTTAAATGGCTTGTCTTGATGGATGCCATGAGGAGGTGCACCTGTACAGTGATGCTCTGCATAATCAGCGCCCCTGAACTGCTCTGATCGTGAGCCTGTTTCATTCACAAAAATGTAACTCAAGAGCGAAAAGAAAAACTTCACTCTGCACTGCCTCACGTCCTGCTGTCAAAAATCAGAAGTCAAAAAGATTAGCAGTGTCAGCAGTCGTGGCAGTGGACATTTCAAATATTGCAGCTGCCAGTCATGTGCCATCAGTGTAGAGCGCTGTGACAGAAAAAAAGAAAATAAATTAGAAACCAAAAATAATCATCTGATGAGCATTTAGCCTCTGGGGTCACAGCTAATGTTTCTGGACTTCTGCTGTCGTCAGTAGATGTACGGGCCAAGACAGCAACCTGAGACGTGAGAATGATGAGGGAGACACATTTCTGATAATCTCTGCAAACACATATCTGCATGTGAATACAGATAATTAAATGAGCTAAACTGTTGTTCCAATTGTTCTTTAGCTGTCCACACAAACTGTTGCAACCAAACACTGGTCAACACCACAGAACACTTCCGTCTTGTCTCCTGCCTCTGGATCCTGTATTTATACACAGAGATGTGTTCATAGAGATGAAGTAGTCCATGACTGCCAGCTAGATGATCAAATAACTTCTGTGTTCAAACTGTGATTTAATATTCAGACACACCTTACAGCCAGGTGGAGGTGAGGTGAAGTAAGCAGGGTTTGAACTTCTCTCTTCAGCTCCACATCTGTCACTTTTCAGGTGACCAACCAAGTGACACAGTATGAGAGATAAACTGAAAATGTCCATATTTAACAGTTATCTCCCCCATCTCTGCCTTTTTGAACAGGGCCATCTATAAAAATCTATAAAGACCTTTCATTTGCATAACCTAGCCCTTAGACAGGAAGCAGTGAAGGGGATGTGATTTTACACTGAGACCTGCATAAAGAGTCAGAGGCAGCTGTCGCTGTGAGAATTTGAAGTGTACATGAAGTGAAACGCGTTTTTTTGCGGAAAACGGAAGGCAGACTATACGTGACTCGTGACAGACGTGAAGCACTCGTGAATTACGTTTGAGAGCATGAGAAAATTGGAAAGTGAAGCTCTCTTAAATCACTCGTATGTGCCACTTAAATCTGTTTGTGTGAGTTTCAACCAGTCGCACAGGTGAACTGTTACAGCAGTGAGTGAGTTTGACAGGTTTGGGCTAAGCTTAACAGGTTAAACTTAGTCTATGTAAATACATGTCTGAATGTTAAGTGCTCTGAGCCACTGGGGGCAGTTTACTCGACTGTGTTGCCTTCTTGGACCTGCCTGTTGTCTGACTGGATAATTATCTTTTATGCACGTTTATGTAGTTAGACATAGAGTAAGGTGAAATGCATCAAGAGATCCCAGCTTAGCAAATTCTGAGCTCTGTTTCCTCACAGATGGATTTCAGAAACAGTTTTTATCATTTGATCAGTCACAAAAAAACTAAATTAAAACACTGTCTGTCTTTACTGGAAGACACACACACACACACACACACACACACACACACACACACACACACACACACACACAAATATAATTAAACAGCTGTAGAAATGTAGAATTTCCTTACACACACAGTGTTACCCTACACACACACACACACACAGTCAGACTCAGAGACAGGCTGGATGCAGCTTAGCCAATAAAACTTGGTTTATATTGCTGTCATGGAGACAGAGATAAGACAGATAAACAATTGCTAAGCTGAACCATCACAGCTGTGTGAATCTCCCTCCTCTCTCTCTCTCTCTCTCTCTCTCTCCCTCTCTCTCTCTCTCTCTCTCTCTCTCTCTCTCTCTCTCTCTCTCTCTCTCTCTCTCTCTCTCTCTAAGTAATTAGTCTCTCTCTCTCTTTCTCCATCTATCTCTCACTGTACAGACTTGTGAGTTGATTTATGCCCCCTGATGCAGTTTAGTGTCAACTGAAATCCATTCAGTCCAGTCCAGCCAAATAGTTTCACACGCCACCCGAACCCTCGAGTGATAAAAATGGTCTCCAGCTATTTAACCGTGTCTTTTTTGACACAATTACACAAAGATAGCCCGCACGACCTGAAGACACGTCATATTTCCATCCGTGAAGGGAAAGTTCAACCCAACACTGCACAAACACACAACTTTTACTACAGTACGTTATCTGACAGACAAACATCTGTAAATATGCAATATTCAGTTTAATCAGATCTCTCATCTCACCCAACAGTGAGTCAGATAATTCCTCTTGTTTTATGACCTCTCGCCTCACAGGCACATGTTCTTCACTTAACAAACACGTTTCAAGTTGAATATTCAGTGATCTTCTTTATTTTTTGTACTTTCACCAGTTTGTGCTGCTGCCTCTCCGCTGAAAAGGAGGTTTTTAATCTCTGTGGGACACTTCCTGGTAAAATAAAGGTTAATAAAATAAATCATAAAATAACTTTGTGTACGCACGTTTCTAAAATCCTTCCAGTTCAGCTGAAATTTTGCTCTGTCTCTGTTTTTACCTCTCTACTCCTGCGTTTACCTCTTTCTCCATCTTCTTATCAACATTTCATTTCTTCAACCTCTCCTTCCCTCTCTCTCTCTCCCTCCCTCTCTCTCTTCCTCTCCCTCTTTCCTCGATACACTGTATTTCGCTCTTTTCCTTTGTCCTTTTCTGTCATCCTAATAGTCTCTCTCCCCATTTCTCCCCCCTTCCTCCGACCCTGACCCACTTAGCTGGCTGCTTGTTATTCAAACCTTTGCTTTACCCACACAAACACACACACACACACACACACACACACACACACACACACATGCAGGAGCAGGAGATGAGAGAGTGAGAGACAGAGGCATGAAGGGGGGAGAGAGAGGGAGAGAGGGTAATTTGGTTTGACTACAAATCTTGCTATCCTTTTTAGTTCTCTCACTGTAAGGTTTAAGAAGCGCGCACACACACACACACATACACACACACACACACAAACACACACACACATATCCGTGCACACACACATAGATGCTGTAAAAATACTTACTTGTGAGGCGGCAGTACTCTGGCTTTCAAATTATTATGATTAGTTTAGTTTAAGCCCACGGCGACAACTTCAGTTTACTGTCCTACACAATATGAACATTTCACCTTTGAGAAGCTGAAACTACAGAATGTTTAGAGAAGACAAATCTTACGGCAGTCAACTAATCAATAAATCATTGCAGCTCCAATAATCAACACAAATCGATCTAAAAATGTATCATTTCTCTGCTGTGGAACTTTGAGCAGCACATTAAAGTGAAACCTTTCCACACAGGATCACAGTGGAAGGGTTTTTCAGGAGTGCTATCTCAGCTGTGACCTCATGAACCCTGACTCATTTTTGAAATGGAAAATGAATTTAAGCATACATTATGTTTAAGTGCTGCCTACGACCCGATGACTCTACCAAAATATGATGAGAAATATGACAGCTTTGGCATATTCAAATGTAAAATTTCAAAGGAGCTGACTTTATAAGCTGGTAAAACAGTAAATATTACAAATAAATCCTTTAAAACAACCTCCCCTGGAACACAAAGTCACACAAAGATATGACGGGCTTACACTGCACTGCACATGACAGAGCTGTAGGAGAGAAGCGGCCAGCGCCAACTGCTGATGGTGCTTCACGTTCTCCTAGAACATGCATCACATGCCTGACACCACTATGATTTATGATTATTTGCTTGTGATTCTATATGTGTAAGCTGTACTGGATTGTGTCAGTAGTAACTGTAAAAGCAGTCAGGTGAAAATTGGATGACAAAAAGTCTGCACTGCCAAACTTCAAGGTGAAAATTACATTTTAAAAATAGTCCAAACACTCATGTTTAACTGTGTTTACTGTGAGGCAGGGCTGCAAATAAACATCATAATTTTTTTCAATGTAGTTGTGATAATTCTTTTGTCTATGAAACATCAGAAGTGAAAATGCCTGTTATAGTTTGCCAGTTCAAGGACAAACACTCCAAAACTCATATAAACCCAGTTCACAAAAAACATCTAGTCCTACCAAAGGTCAGATTTAGAAGGCTCGATTTACAGAATATAATACTCATAACTATGTTTTCATTAGTAATTTTAATAATTAATATTAATGCACAGGTCTTGACCAATGACAGTATCTTGATTGGTGTGTCAGCTGTTGCAGTGCATTGTGGGATTTGTGGTATGAGTGGTGGTAGTGCGATTTAGCCACGGGCCATTAGTAACAGACGTATGAAGTATGTGCTTTATACTAGGAAGGAGAGAGTGAGGCGAGGGGGTTACAAGCAGCAACCACGCCTTTACACTGGACCTTTAAGTAGTAACTGGCAAAATTTCAGGTCCAGTTTTATTATATCGAGTTCTGTACTCAATGAACTGAATTGTTTTTAATCCTCGGGTTCGGCTTGTTTTCTCTTTACTGAATGTGACATCTTGCATCGAGTTATTTGTTTAGTGTCAGAGAGTAGAAAAACAGAAACTATTCATCAGTGGATGTGCTCATTTTGGCATGCGTAGTTTGTATCTTTGTTTTTTAGTGATGCCCTCAACATGACAGCATCAAGATCGTTTTTAATGTGATTTCAACACATCAGTGCTGAGCAGCCATAAATGCAGCTAAAGTCAGGGACAGCACAGAGAAGTCCGTCTGTCTGTCCGTCTGTTCCACTCTGCCTCTCACACTGAGCGCCTGCTGAAAAGAAATCATCATTATTTCTCCCTTATGGCTCCTCTGTCCTCTGTCGCTCTTCTTCTCCTCCTCCTCTGTCGTTCTTCCTGCAGCTCAGTGCTGGATTTTTCCCGTGGACAGCAGGAGCACTTAGCCACTTAGCTTACATCTACAGATGACTCACCTCTGCCATTTGCCAACATGTGTGAACGTTTGTTGTTGTGTGTGTGTGTGTAACCTTCAGGTTCGGGATCATTTACAGTCATTGATGCTGATCATAAGACCCAAGACTTGGACTTGATCCACCATCTGTAGTCAGTGGACGTCAGCGTCAGGCTGACTTTAGACCATTAAGCAGTGAAGCTGGTTTAGATAAGAGCAGAGGCAGGTGGTCACTCTGGCTGTGGTCCAGGTATGATTGTAGTTTCACCCACTGTTCTGTTTGTGACATTATGTTACAAGATGCTCATTGTGTGTGTGTTTGTGTGTGTGTGTGTGATTCGTGGGGTCTGTCACGTCTTGTCAAAGGTGAATGGAAGAAGCTGATGTGACAGTGAGGTCAGCATGTCTGCTCTTCTCCTCCTCTCACCTGTTTTGTCTGAAAAACTTTGTTTTTTGTCTCCCAGAGAGGAAGAACAAAGATGAGACACGCTCACTGTTTCCTGTCACTCTCCTTTGAGTTTAGTTTGCGTGTCTGTGTGTGTGTGTGTTATGTCTGTCACAACACTGTTTTGGCTTTCTGTTGACTCTGTAAACCTATACCTCATTTGCATAATACCAACAGCTGGCAAACGGATAGGGCAGTTACACCTGTCTGTCCACCTGTCCACCTGTGTGTGTGTGTGTGTGTGTGCGTGTGTGTGTGTTTGTGTGTGTGTGTGTGCGTGTGTACATTAGACAGTGCCTCCACCCACCTGTTCAAACGTGATTGTGTGTGTGTGTGTGTGTGTGTGTGAACCAAGACAATGATTATGTACCCAGGATACCATGAATTATTTGAATATGGTTTATGGGTTCAAATATGTATTTGTTTGCTGAATTTTCCTGCTGTGGGCTTTGACCTGGTTACTGCAGTTTTTAGACCGACAGCAGTACCAGTATTTTGACTGCTGCTGTAACAATGAAAATCAATAATTGATACATTTATGAAGTAAAAGTATCAACCATTTGTTGGTTACAGCTTTAAAAATGTGAGCATATCTTTCCATATCTTTTAAAATAGAGTACTATTTCTCCTCGGCCAGACAATAATACAAGTGCCTCTAAAATGTTGACACGTCTCCCAAAGTGGCACTTATATGACTTGTTTCTTATCGTTGCCCAAGTGTGATTTAAAGCAGAAAGACTACACACACATATATACATATCTACTGGTTTCTAATGCT
This sequence comes from Larimichthys crocea, assembly GCF_000972845.2. Lineage (NCBI taxonomy): Eukaryota > Metazoa > Chordata > Actinopteri > Sciaenidae > Larimichthys > Larimichthys crocea. The sequence goes on along the minus strand of NC_040020.1, from coordinate 17,407,652 downwards.
AGCTGCTGTCATATGTGATAATAAACTGAAAGTCTTGTGTTGTGTTTGAATAAAACAAGCCACTCTAAATATATCATTTTATTGGCAGACAAAAAGATTGTGAACATAATTATTAAACAGTCTCTGAAGTCTGGATGGGATCTGTTAAACGAGGTGTGTACACACTGAGTCACACAGAGAGGAAGTCACCTGGAGCAGCAGTACAGTGTATACATAGACAGCAAAGCTGAAAACGTATCTCGCATCAGCCTCCGTCAAACAGAGCAAAGCTGTCGTTTTAGAAAGAAGTGTGCCAAAAAGTCAAATTTACTTCACGCTCACATAGATACTCTCTTGGTGTCAGAGAGTGATTTCATTTGTGTGAAAACAAACCTGCACGTGGACTAAGACCAATGAAGACTAATGAGTCTGCAGCTGTTAAGGCTGACTGACCACTGCATGAGCATTGGTGGGTAAAAGTCTGTGGTACGTTATTGTTTTAAAGACTTCATTTCGAAACAATTCAAACATTAATGATGGACTGCTGACCGTGTGACCGAGACAGCATCGGCTGCTTCCAGTCACTTGAAGGCACCGATGTGATCAGCTGACATTCAAACCTGCCGTGTGCGGTGCGTGACAAAGGAAAGCTGATGGATGGAGGGAGGAGAGAAGGGGCTCCACACGAGGAAGTGTCGGGTAGATAAGAGAGGGAAATAAGGAAGTAAAAGTCCACACTGAATACTAATAGGATACATTGTGTGCTACATTATATGCATTGTCATAGCGTACAGTTGGTGGTGTTAGAATACAGTTTCCTGTTTTGTGCTAATGGAAAGTGATGTCACACCTCCTGCCATTTATTCTACATGCTGGCAGTTTGACTATTCACTATGACTATTATTGTAGTAATACTAGTTAATAGTAGTATAATAGTCATAATTTGACTTTTTTTTTTTTTTAAAGATATTTTTGGGGGCTTTTGGAAGCTTTATTAGATAGTAACAACTCAAGAGTGAAAAGTTAAGAGACTAATAAACCGTACTGATGTGCAGTGATTTATGAGAAGGGTGGACACTTTAATTGTCCGTTCTCCCACGCGGATAAAGCGATACTCTCTGCGTGATTTCAGCTAATGTCTGTTTTGTTGCATGGTGATGTCATTATCGTGTCATTTGTTAATAATGTCCGTCTGTGTTGGTTTCAGAGGAAATAACATTCTGTAAATCCTGAAAATCTTAAAGCTTATACTCAGCTCCAATAAAATAACCCCATCTCAACCTCTGTGCGACGGACAAGAAGACAATTCAACTCTGATTGTTACTGATAAACTGGGACCAGACTGTCACTAGTCCTTACTCAGACCAGTAGCAGGGTTTGAAGAAGATGGCATACAGATAGTGGACTAATCGTTCAGACTGGCCGCCAGCCAGTAATCTGTTACCTCCATCTCCACTCTTTGTCTGCTCATTGTCCGCTCTCTGTTTGCTGTGTTTGATTGTACTTTGTTGACATTGTTGCTCTTTGCTTTTCTGTTCTCTCCAGCTGGATGGGGACACCATGTTCCTGGGTATGCCAGAGACAGGCCTTGACTTCCCCTCAACCAATCAGGTTAGTGTGTGCGTGTGTGTGTGTGTGTGTGTCGTTTCTCTGACATTTCCTACTTTCTAATTGCACAGAGCCATTTTTAAAATTGAGCTGATCACTTAAGTGTTGGAACTAGCTATTTTTTATCTTGCAGAAACAGTCTTCAAACATGTAGTAAGTCATCTTTAAATGTGAAACTATCTGTTATGAACACAATGTTGCAATGACTCGAGTCTGTTAGGAAGGCGATGATTTGGGGGTATTTGTTAGGATTTAGCCTGTAATGACTGCAGGAGACAAACCAGGTTGTATCGCCTGTCAGGTGACACCTCAGCTTTAATAAATGATTTTCTATTGTGATTCCTTGATCATAGTCTTTATTGTAGTTGACGTTCGTTAATTTAATTTAGTCCTGTTTGTATTTATGAAAGCTCTGATGAAGAGCCCTTCACAGCAGATTTATGATGCTTTCTTAAGAAGCATCACACCTCGCTGTGTCGTTGGGCTCACCTTTAGATGTTTCACTTTTCAGTTATTTCCAGTTGCATCAAACCAACTTTTCTTCCCATCCTGTTCCACAAATCAATATCACTTACTGCACTCAGCCCGAGGCACATCAAGCATTACAATGATTTTCTATCTCTAAGCGTTCTTCTTTCTTATACAAATAAAGAAGTACTGCAGTCCTGCGTAGGACTATCGAGCAGTACGTGTGCATTGCCACAGGAGTTTCTTATCAAATGCAGCTCTGGTACTTCCTCTTATTCAGGATGTTTACATAGAAGTAGTTTGCTCAATAAACTAAAGCTATGTTTTCACTCAGCTCACTGTTACTTGCCATTTTTTCAAGGCTTTAATTAAGGGCAGAATGACATGATTTCAGTTCTCTGAATTATGACAGATATATAGTCAGAATTCATAAATATGCTCCTAGATTTGGCATGAAAAGGAAAAGCATGAAGGACTATTTAAAATATTTAGCTCTGGGTTTGGCTAATTACTGCAATAATTATGGACTGCAGCAAACTTTTATTTTAATTATCAGTTATTTAATTCATTAATTATCTGAAAATGGAAAAATTGTCTATGACAAGACTTTCTGGCTGGCCAACAGTCCAAACCCCCAAAATATTTAGTTCACTATGTATTAAGCAAATTGTTTCATTTGAGGAGCTGGAAATGAAAAAACTAAAACGTTGAATCAAATATCAAAATCTAATCATCATCTAGTTAACTGTTCAATCTATAACTCTCAGAAGACAGTTAGGGATGCAGCAATTAATCGATTTCACTAAGAACAGAAAACGTAACAGTAAAGACCAAAGCTAAAGCTGCTCCGAGTGCATCAGTGACTAAAACAGTAAAGCATGAGGGCAGAATAAACATTTATTATAAACATATCAACATTTATCAAAATAATTAGGGAATGTCATCAACATTAGTACATTAATATCAGAGACATTAATACAGTTCTATGAAGAGTTGGTTCCAAAAAGGGAAGCAACATATATACAACATACAGTATATACAACAGGTATAAAACATACAGTATATACAACATATATACAACACACAATATATACAACATATATACAACATACAGTATATACAACACAAAATATATACAACAGATATACAACATACAGTATATACAACAGATATACAACATATATACAATAGTGTAAGAAGTGCAAGAAGCCTGTAACAACAAAAAGAGGCAACACAACAAATGTATTTCAGCACCTCAAACAGAAGCACCTGGTTATGTACAGTATGAGTATGAATAACCAAAAATATTTTTCAGTCTTTTGTCATACCGTTAACAATGTCTTTATTGCAGGAATAGTCTGAAATCATAAAGATGATATTTTAGGAATATATCACCCATCCCTAAATATTCACCTCATAAATGATTCATGTCATATTTTTTTTAGGAATTCTAACCATTATGAGTGGAGTAGTTGCTGCAAGCACACTTGCATACAGAATAGATGTGAAATGATTAGTTAATCTGCAGAAAACTATTATCTTATTACTATTATGTCTTGCAAACAAAACAGCCAAATTTCTAAAATGTGTTTTATTTTAGTAAACTATAGGTCTTAAAGGTTTGGACTGTTATCTGAAGTTTTCTGAAGAAGTCACCTCCAGCTGTGGGGAACTGCAATGATTACCATCATAGCTTGTTTTTGTACAGACAGACAGATAGATAGATAGATAGATAGATAGATAGATAGATAGATAGATAGTATTATAAGTAGTATTATTACACTATTTATAAACATACTCATGAATTATAAAAATGCTCATTATTTGCAGCCTAGCTTCACGAATGAAAAACGCACAGTGATGGACTGAGTCTTCTTATTAAAGACATTTCTTGTCCACAGTGTCTTAAATGAGTGACGATTGAGGCTCTTCTCCAGCTCTCTGAACTCTGGACAGGAGAAGAACACAGTGAAGGGATAGATGGATGGAAATTTCCACCAGAGAACATCACGTTGGTTACATAAAATCAGGCCGAGGCTTCAAGAGTAGTTGATGGTGTATGTACAGCTGTCCTGTTACGTCACCTAAGTGCGATGACCAACATATTAAACATCAGCTGTTTTAAGGTTACTAAGCAACTGTGTTTATGAGGCTGGTGGTGTAACTTCAGCATGCAGTCTCCAGAGGCCTTCTGAAGCCTCTAGAGGGAAATAAGTGTGTTTGTTAGTACAGAATTACCTCACAACCAAGCAAAGCCCATATTAATATGAAACTCCACCGGAGATGCATTATTCATGGAGTACACTATAGAGAATATTGTGTGCTATAGGAATCTATGATTTGATGTTTTATTCATAGTGTTGTGCCATAAGAAGACGAGGAGTGCTGTGTGGAATATGAATGTATGGCTTTATTATTGAAGTATCATTGCAGAGTCACAGGTTGTTGTGATAAATGTGACCACCTTCAGTCCAGTCTGACCTCTCATCCTTGTCATTTTTGTAATTGTCAATGGAGCAGCAGTGTGATAGTTAGTGTGTTAGTGTGTTGAAGCTGAACAGGAGACAGACATACTACACTACTTTGGAAGTGACAAAGGCTCAGTGATCATCTCTGCTGTGCTGTATGTGTTGATTTTTGTTTAGATGCCTGAAAGTAGTCACGTGCACCTTGTGAAAACACACCTGTAGCTCATGATTTAGCTGTCACTAGTTCCTCAGAGGACACGGATTGGTCCGAACACAAACACATAGCTCGATGCCTGGCAAAAGGGATTGGTGTGTGATTATGTGATATTCATGACTTGACTGTCCAACCAAAACTCAAAACCAGAGATGGCGATGCTAGAGGAAAAGACAGGGTTCATCCTCTGGAAACCATGAATGTTCTCTGAAGCTCCCCAGCTGACGCACTATATTTTGTTTGTTTAATCTGTACAAAAAACAGAGTGTAAGAACAACATCTTGTCTTTTAATGGGGGGTTTACAAGCTGAACTATTTGCTGGGCAGAACCTTCTTTCCAGTCTTTATGCTAAGCTAAGTTAACCAGCTTCTGGCTCTGGGTTCCTATTTAACGCTCAGATATGATAGTAGAATTGATCTTTTCACTCTAAACACAAAAGCAAAATTTCCAAAATATTGAGCTACTACATGGATGAAGTGTCTGTAGAGCGTTGCTCAGTGGTCCCGAGAGGTGTCCAGGTGTGACTATAGAAATAAATAAATGTGCAACATGGTGGTGATAAAAACAAACAAACATGGTGGTCACTGCACTAAAACATGAAGCACTCTCAGCCTAACTAGCCTGTTTGTGGCAGTGCTGTTATCTGCGTGTGATGTTTTTATGTGCTTGTCTTCCTTCATTGCAGCTGCACAGCACTCAGTCTAACCTTTTCTTATCAGGGATTAGCCGCGGAGGGAAGGAACCAGCAATTTATTTACAGCCTCTCACTCTTTCACACTTTCTCTATGCAGCATCATTTTTTTTTTTATTCCTTTCTGTCAAATCTGTCGTAGCTGTTAGTCGGTGTAAAAGTAAGCGCTGTATTACTCAGCCAGAAAGATAAAGCATGATTTTGACCTGTGTGTGGGAGAGTGGCTGTGTGTGACCCATAGCTTGTGTAGAATCCCCCCACCCCCTATCCCCCTCCCTCTCTCTCTTTCTCTCTCTCTCTCTCTTGCCCTCTTGCTTTGTCTTTGCTCCTCTTCGTGACCTTTTCATGTGACCTCTGACCTTTTCCTGGCCCCTGCATCCATCTGAACCTTTGTTTGTCTCTGCGATTCTTCCCACAGTTCCGTGTGCCACAGCCCCCTCACCCTCTGAACAAGGTGACGCCACCCAACCCGCCCTCACACCACTGGAGGAGGGACACGCACATGGCCGACACACACCGTCTGCCTTGGGTGAGTGCACACTTGCACACGCAAACACACAGCATTGCTGTGACAGATCTGCAGTCTTTAAGATCATTTTATAACAGTGAATCTCACATAAACACACTGTTGTTTACATAAAAAAGGTTCATCTGACCTGCACCACCTGTCACAGGGAAGGAAAGTAACAGTAGCAGCAGTTTAGACGTGCAGATGTAAACAAACTGATGTGCCATATCTATAGACAATAAAGGTAAAAGCTTCTGCAGCTCTGACACTGGTGTGGCCTGCTTGGCATAAGTGTTACCATAAGTGTAAATAATTTTTTTTATGGTAGAGATCATCTCATGTTCCAGTCACAGGCTGAATATGGACCCACCTGTGTTTGGTTGGTATTTGCTAATCTCCGACGGTCTGTTGTCTCTCCTGACTGCCTTGCACAAAACTTTCAGGTAGCAGCTTTTCAGTTTGAGGTGTAAATGTAAATCACTGAGAATTGAAGCTAGAGGACATTAGAGGGAAAAGCAGCAAATATATTGTGTATAAAATCTGATCCAGTTTCACCAAAGTCGCTGAATAAAGTTATAAAGTTGTGCTTTGTACAGTAATCAGTGAGGCCCGGCCATAGATGACTGTAGCAGCCATCTGAATCATTTGAAAAGCTTCCTAAGCTTTTGCAAATATGTGCTGTGCAGCACACATGCATACACAGTTCACTTCACATTTTAAGTCCAAAGATCCTATATGGATCCCATTTTACTGGTGCAATGCCTCACAATGCACAGATGCCTCCTTCAGAACGGTCCTGTATCGCGTGAAAGAGGTTTATTATTTATTAGAAGCTCTGACCTTGACCTTAGAATTTTGCCTCCCCGTCACGTACACCACAACATGGAGCCAACGACTTCTGTTTACATTTAATTTCAAGATTTCAGCTGATTTCTAGTAAACACTCGACAACACAGCGCATTTATCTTCATGCCACACCTCTGTGTAGACTGATGCGTTGAACACAGTTCGGAATGAACCATGTGTGTGTGTGGGCGATACATGGGGCAACCTGAATGGTTGAAGGGAATCTCCCAACTCACACACACACAGGCACACACACACACACATTGTTTCACATTATTATGCTGACAAAAACCAAACGAAGCTGTGAAACTGTTAATTTTGATTTAGTTGTAGTCATAATGTTTTCACAAAAATAACATTCAGTTCTGATCATATTAGTCATCTTTAGTTTTAGGTTTAGTCGACAAAAAGGTTCAGTGTGAACAGATTATTTGAACCTTATCATACAGTCGTGGAGGAAAGAGACGAGGTTAACAACAGTTGTGGTTAAACTTACACACCAGCTCAGTTTTGTTGAGCTTGTATCTATTAGTTAGGGCCCGAGCTTGCGGTGCAAGGCCCTATAGAATTTTGAATGTTTATTATTTTTTTTATTTATTAAATTTAAAAAATATATATTTTCTATCTCACCTCAGTTTATGTCATCATTAATTAGTTTTTATTTAATAATTGTCGTCAACAACATTTTTTCATCAGTGAAAAAATTTTGTTGACAACAATGATTAGTCAGCAAAATGAACCCTGCTGTGAAAACAGCCTTTTATTCTCTCCTGTAGTTTTTTACGGCTTGTCTCTCGAATACACACACACACACACACACACACACACACATACTAACACACACACACTTTCATAGTCCTAAACGGATCATTTTATAATAAATGATATCTTTCTATCTCAGCATTTTAAATGTTCTGTTTCCTAGAAGAGGGATCGTACTAAGAACGAGGGAAGATTGACATCATCATTGCAGCTGCAGGTTTTACAAGATACAAGATAGACAAATGATCGAAACCACAGCCAGTGTGTGTGTGGATGTACTAATGTGCAGTAAAACAATATAACAGACAACAGGCAGCATGTAGAGAAACTGGACTCATATTTGTCAAATGATCTTGTTACCTGCCTAAAATAAAATGAATAATGGCATGAATGTGTCCAGCTATCATCACGACAAGTTAATATTTACAGATTGACATACATTATGTGCATAGTTATGCCCAGGACATGCACCAGTTCATCAAACAATCACAGAAATACATCTCCAACAGTTCTTATCCAATCTTGATTGAATTAAAATTATTAAATGAGTTCTTGTAAAAATGTCCTTCCACACATTTCATCCATTCTGATGATATATAAACTTAAAGATACTGATGGTCACACATTCTTCAGACACATGTGCCTTTCCTTATGAAATAAAACAGTCATGAACATGGAGTTGTGGAGGACTTAATCCTGACTACATTAGTCTTTCTCAGAGCTCCCAGTGCACGGCGAACAGGCTTTTGTACTGACATGAATGGCAGAGCAGAGAGAGAGAGAGAAAGAGAGAGAGAGAGGAGTAATTTATGCACAACTTGAAGAAATGATAGAGAGTAGACGAGGGAGGGAGAGAGAGAGAGAAGCAGATAGACAACAGACAAGCAGCGTAATTTATGCAGAGCTCTGAGCTCCAACAGGAACACCATGACACTGACTGCTGGACTTGTTAGTTTGTCAGGACCTGGTAAACAGTGGAGTAAGTATGATGTTGGGCACACGTGGCAAGACGCCGAGGCTCAAACACACACGCAGTATAAAAAACTGGTGAAATAACTTTTTTCAAACTAGCTGAGTTGATGGATGTTGTGATATGTAGTCATAGCTGGAAAGCCCCTCACGCACACACTAATAGGTGTATGGAAACAAATAATGTCCATAGAGGTTTCAATCTTATAAGGAACTGCTCGATAATCTCATCATTATATTACACAACTGAAGTCAAATATTCCAGTGCTATAATTCCATTGTTAATTTCAGCATTAAGATTTCATAGTTAAAAGTTTGGGACTGATTTCATTGTAAACTTTCTAGAGAATCGGTGAGATGTTCTACATCAAAGACATCCTCAGGATGTAACAACCTGTGATCTTTGAACTGTGATGATGACAAGTTGAAGTTTACTAAAGTATGTGTGACGCACCATAAATAAGTTGCCGGGACCTGGTTGTGGTTGCACCAGCACAGCAGTGAGAATGCAGGACGCATTCCTTAAATTCTGTCTTCATGCTGTAAATCCTTTTAACCATAATTAAAGAGGAATGTCACTGATCTGACATGTCGGAGTCAGTTTACTAGTCAAGGAGAAAGAACACAAAATATGCTAATGCACCGGTCCTCGCACTGTGTTTCGTGTACTACTGGTGGTACACAATCTCCCTCTAGTGGTACAAGGAGGAATCCGTAAAAAATATGTTTTTAAAATAAATGCAGCTAATTTAAAAATAGTGAAAATAAACTGACAACGCTGGAAAGTAATGTAAAATAGGTTTTCCATTTCTTGTAATGTGTTTTAATATCAGCCCGCTACGTAGTCACGTTTAAGGTAGCGTGGGCGTGTATCCGTAATTAGCTACTCGCTAAAATGCGGCAAGATAGTAAGCGCAGGAGAAATGTATGGTTCAAATGGAAAATATTGCGAAGAGAAGTTTCCACCAGATGAGCTCTGGTTCTTGAAGTGTTTCTGTTCGACATTCAATAAACAGATAATAAATTATCTTTTTAGGAATAAACCTACTCCCTGTGCAAATGGTACTGGAGTGGTACTTGGAGAAGCTAATATTGTCTGAGAAACACTGTGCTGTAGTGTTGTATGATGGGAAGTGTAGGATTCAGTGTTCTTGGAGCTTGATCCATATTCGTGACTAAAAGTCAAACAGATGAACTGTCCCTTTAATATATTACAAATTTATCTGGTTCATCGAGAGAAAAGTTCAAAATAGTCTGCACATCTTCTAATGTTTAACTAATGTTTTTTTTTAATTAGATCCTAATGAATGAACTAAATATATAAAGAGTCGAGGGGTATTTAGCTGTCCGGAGCATTTCCCATCTTCTATATTGCACATTTTTGGTATTTTCTATGCCCAACATTTTATTTCAAAGTTGTGAAACTGTCAGCTCAGATCGTGGCTCACCACAGTGACTGTTAATTACACAGTGAGTATAATGCATCACATAACTCAACCCCCTAACTCACTCATCACTCAGCTCACAAGTCATGCAACTCATAACTCGGCTGTGCACTGTGGGTTTGAGATAGAAAAGAGTGAGAAAGAATGAAAGGGAGGGAGAGAGAGAGAGAGAGAGGGAGAGAGATGAAAGAGAAGTCGAGGATGAGATTAGAAGAGCGAGGGAGCAAAAGAAGGGTGGATGAAGAAGGTTGGTGAGAGATGAAGAGCAAAAGAGCACGAGAGGGAGAGACTGGTGTGGCTAGCCAAGCAGAAAAGGCTGTCAGTCTCTATAAAAGATCTCCTCTGTCAGATTAGTATGAGAGAGCTTCTCTCTCTCTTTTCAACCCTGTGTCTCTCACTCTTCTCTCACTCCATTTCCCTCTCCGTGTCTCCCTCTCATTTGTCTTTGCTCTCAGAATAATTGATTATAATACATGGAGCTGCTACTGGTTTTCTTTTTGCATGTCAGATTAGCACTGATATATTTTTATTTTGTCCTCCGAGGCGAAGGCGGGCTTGTACATATAAATTGCCGTGTTGTTGTGTAGCTGAATGAGTGAGTATTTGCTCACAAGGGTTTTGTTCAAGGCTGGGAATATCATTAGTGATAATTAGTCTGTGATGGGAGCTCTGGCTGAGGAAGAATGACTACGTGACACAACGCAGAGCGTGGATTCAGTGTTGTGGGCTGATGGTGACGGGCAGTTCTTCCCTCTCTTCCATCTATTATCTCTGACAGTAATGTTTCATGACACTTTGCCCTCTTATAGTCCCCTATGTAATTCTTATTGATTTTCCACAAGTTGTCACTCTGCTGAAGGCAATATTACCCATCCACCCGAGCTCTATCACGATATCACGCCAGCTTCCTCAGACTTGACTTTGTCCCACATCAGAAGAGTCAAAACGAAAGTCTGAATTTAAGAAATAACCAGATTTTCTCCTTTCTCTGTTTAGTCATACTCAGTGGGAGGGCTGGGCGATGAGGACTTCAACATCCCGCCCATCACTCCCCCCACCCTGCCAGACCACATGCTGCCCCCTCATCTCCCCCACGATGCCCCCTCTGGACCGTACCACCCTCTGAACCCCCCCTCTAACTCGGCTCAACACCACCCGTACCAGCTGCAGGGCATGGATATGCCTGGCATGCCCGGAAGCCAAGATGGAGCCGCTATGTTGAACCAAGATGGTGGCACGTTCAGCCCGAATGGCGGCCCGATGACCAGCACTCTGTCTGTGGTAAGTCATGGATAAATCACACAGATTAATGACATTTTGACACTGTGGAATGCAGTAACATGTTAAAGTTGGATTTATAAACATGAGCTTTATTATGTATCGCTGGACACGCACACACGTCCTGTTTGAATCCCTCAACCGAGGTTTAAGGTAAAGAGAAGAAACTTTGCTCCTTCATTCTGCACAGTGAAGAAGAAGAAAGACACTGTGAGTGAAGAAAGAGTGATAGAGATGAAAGTTGTTTTCAGACTCGGGCAGACATTGCGTAGTCCTGACCTGATGTCCAGTCAGATATCAGAAGTGACACCTTTGTTGATCGACTCAAGGTCTGTCAGTGCTTCAGTAGAAAACACTAATTTCCCAACAACATGCATATTTGAAATGTTTTCGGCTGTAACAAAAGAGTTGGGCATGGGAATCTTTCATAAAAAAAACCTCACATTATATTCTCACTCATTTATTATATCAAGTTTAATGTACTCAGTCCTCTTGGTCCACAATATATGTTTCTATATTTTATATTTCTATTATTTCTATCCGTTCATCACTGCTGCGTGTCTCTGACTTTAGTCACTTCCTCGTGACAGCCTTTTTGTTTCTGCTGGTATCAGTCTGTTATCAGTGATATTCAACCAAATGAGATGACACCCGTGTACTCAGTGTCACATCTAAAAAGAATATTTCATCATCATTATTTGGATTTAAAAAACAAAAGTTTAAACGTACAAAAACACATGTTTGCATTCCTCCCACTCTACTTTCATTCATTTTTCTTTTATATTTCTTTATAATTTATTCAAAACTTAATTTCATTTAGTTTTACATTCATCCAAAACTCTGAACTTTTTACAGTCACTAAAGTTTCAATCTTTTTGTTTCAGGATGTCTATCAGTTTGTTTATGTTTCACGATGAAATAAACTTATATCACCTTTCAAATATTGAGGCAGTTCAAACGTAAAGAAATATATTAGAACAACATTAGAAGAACAATTGAAAAATACTATGAAAATTAAAATAAGAAAATGAAATTGAGCCAAACAAGACACAATTACAAAAATAACAGAAGAAATACAGTTCCAAAGAGAGCACCCGTCCTTTGGTTGTCATGTTTGACGTATTTACCCTTGAAGAATTTGACCAAGCTTCTTGTTGTACACTAACACCATATTTCACGCTTTAACTGCGACTATCTGCTGTCAAAGATCAGCTCAGAAATGATACTCCACGGTACGAAAACCTCTTAATCCAGCCGCAGAATCCACCTGTGTCGTGCTGTCGCCCTGCTCGTAGCTCTAAAGTGCTGCCAGAGGCATGTGTTGAAGTAATGTCAGACAATATTCCGTGCATTTTTAGATAATATTCACCAATGAAATCATTCAAACTGAGATGAATTCAAGCTGACCAGCTGCTGCTCTCAACATGAGGAAACCACACAGTTGGATTGTGTTTAATACTCAAAAAGCATCTGCTAAAGGACACTTTATCAGAAGAAAAGGTTTGAGCACACAGCAAGCTGATATATATTAACCATATTCTTTGATATTTTATTCAGTTTAACTGAGTGAAATAGCATATCGCCCCTGGACAGTGATATTTGAATCATGGCAGCTGGTCGATGTGACATTTTGCTCATATTTTAAATCTTCGTTTCACAGTAAAGTGAAACTCGTGTTTTTAGCCGTGGCATTCAGATGTGACTGTGTCATACAGTAAAGAAATGAAAGACTGAGGGGCTCCAACTGCCACAGAAACTGGGTATTCAATGGTGTGAATGAGGTGTGTGTGTGTCAGGATCTGTAATAAAGATTTCTCATTTTGTTAAGAATGAAACTGTCTCCCCTCCCACTCTTGATCTTTCTGTCTGTCTGTCTGTCTGGTTGTCTCTGTTAAATTAAAATTACCCGCTATAATATTAAGAGTCAGTTTGACACCTCGTGATAAGTTCTCAACCTTGACTTGAGCTGAATTAGAGCGAGTATTAAACACCAACATAAACCGTTCTTTAATAACTTTAATTAAAATTTTCTTTGATTATTGACTCACTTGTCTGTAATTATTTTAGCGGCCTGGAGGCTCGTTTTTTTATTTTCCGTCTGTGTCTGCCTCAGTCCTACCTTTTCTCTCTCGTCTTCTCTCTACCTCGCTTTTATATTCTCATACCAACATTCATTTACTGCCAGTCCATGAATGATGGTTGCCTGGCAACCGTGCCTGGCTCAGCCTAATCGGGATGGGTGAGGGGCGGGTGGGCTAGAAAGATTCGAGTCAATGTGTGTGTGTATTATTCCTAGAGGAGGCAAGACTCAGTCACAGTTAATACTGAGATCTTGACTGCTCTTTTTTTGTTGTTGTTTTGCCTGCCTTCTGATTGAAGGTTAATGTCTGAAATGATGTTTTTCTGCTCATGGTTTTGTTCTAATTGCTTCAAAGTGATAATCCACTATGTTTAGATTTGACTGTAGTCAGTGGCGTTTTTTGTTTGTTTGTCGTGTACTGATGTGACGCAACATAAAGTCATTTCACAACAAGCTCTCTGGTCTAAACAACTTATGAACAATCAGAAGTGAGTCGTTTGCATGAGCAAGAACCCTAACCCTATGAAGACATAATACATTACAGTGTTATTTATGTGACTAGAGAGAAGTTTACAATCCTTTAATATCTCAATTCAATTTCCAGAACCTGAACTATATGGTGATATGTATCAATATCAATTACCATTTTAAAATCAAGTATCTGTTAGATGAGTAAACCATAAAAACAATTCAACTTTAAGTCACTGTCCTAATTAGAGCTGCAACAATCAGTCGATTAATACTAATAAATATTTGGTGACTCAGGGTCACAGACATGATATGGACGATGCAGCTATCATCGGACACTTGAAGACATCATCTTTGTACTGATTTTTCACTGTTTCTAATGTTTTGTAGACTCAGCAATTAATGGAGAAAATAATCAGCAGATTTATTCATTGTGAAAACTCAAAAGTTTTGACTTTTGAATATCAGTATAGTTTTGCACTGTGACAAAGTTTGCAGGTTTTAATACTTATTAAATCGGTTTTGAAAACTTAGATCTGAATAACTGACATCTGAGAAACATCTGAGAAACGTTTTTAGACAATTTGTTGAGTTTCCTCATAGCTCGTAGACTCTGAGTGATAAAAAACCACAAATAACCTCACTGACATCATAGTCACAATATCAAAACATAAATGGAAATGTTCAGCATCTACACTTCCATGACGAATGGCAAAGAAACCCCGAAGAAGATCATGTGATACGATCAAAAGCTCCAGAACAGCTAGAAAAGTGGTGAGATTGTTTTCGTTTTTAAAAAAATCATCAAAGTTCATGTTTAACACAGACAAATGATACATAATATACACACAATATAACAATGCATAATAAAACTGTAGACAGAAATATTTCATATTCCAGTGTTTTAACTTGTTTTTGTCTCACAAATGTAACAATGAGCTTCATTTTAACCAAACATGATGTTTTACGATTTCATAATTTATCAGGTCACTTTTACTGCTAATTAATCGTGATAAATAATAACAAAAAGAACAGTTGCATGTTATCAGTAGTCCTTCTCTCATTTAGGTGAATGACTCAACAATCTTGTATTCATGAAATACAAAACAGATTCAGAATTATTCCGCTGCATTTTTCATGAAATCCCGTCAGTAACCGCACCTCTGTGCAGATGTGAGCGTGTGCTGTGTGTAGCCTTTCATCAGGGGTTCCCCCCCTCTGTTATTCTACTAAGCCATCATCAGACATCCCCCTGCACCCTGCCCTCCCCCCCGAAAGGAAAATCCGATTTATATTTCTCCCATTCGTAATTCATTTAGCTGCTCTGTGTGTGACCTCATGACCTTCTGTCCCTGTCAACAGCACGGCTGGTGATGCGCCCACCCAAACCGCTGAAGACTACACCTCCTTTCCATTCATTAAATATCTTTCTGCACTTTCCTTTAGTGCATTTTAAACAAAAAATTTTCATGGAAAATTAGTAAATGTAAATGTAAATTTCCAAAAAGAAAAAAAGGTTTGATTTGTTCATTTAAATCCATTTTATTTACCAACATATCGTCATCAAAACTCTTCCTATTAGTGATTAAAATGTCATGACAGCAGGAGATTCTGACTGTGTACTAATATGAAGTCTCAACCCGACTAATGCCAAACCACAGCTATTATTTTTCAACATTTCTGGCGACACATACGTCAATCTGAAACCCTCTTCCCATGTTAGAGAAATGTCACTCGCTGTTCCATCGCCAGTAAATACCACCGCAGCATTCAGGCTTGCTGCCGGTAACCCGGTTCAGGTAATGTGCTCCCAAGAGGGGCACAGCGCTACCAGACCACATCCGCTATTATTCGCTGCTTACGAAGAGGAAACTCTAAATACACATCATCAACCCGAGTCCCATCTTCATATTTGTGACAATAGGTGTCAAAGTTCCCATGCTGAGCATGTTAGCACTGATAACTTTTGTTTTCCTGAGAAATGGACAGTATAAAACTGATGACTGACTCACTATGAGAATGTTCACATTTAGGCAAACGCCAGTTCAGACTGACACACACCAGAACTACTCAACGCCCACTTCGCCCACAACGTCCAAAACTTTAAACAGAACAGGTGCTTTGTTGCCTCTCGTTCATGGCGGCTACAGTTTATATTAACATGCATTTTGATGCAACATTAAAAAGTTAACTGCTCTATAAGATGCCCTTCTCTTTATTTGATTGTATACGCGTTGATTCAGGCATGTTGACATTTTATCCCGCGTCATATGCGCTGAAGCTTCCCTCACTGTCTCCTGGGAGACTCACAATGAAACATTATGCATTCATGACACAGGTGTGACAGTAAAACTGTGGACAGGGCTGTCTGGTCAGTTAATATCCTGCAATACATCAGCTTTCTGACAAATTATTGAGGACCTGGATCCACGAGGGAGTAAACCGATGCTTGTATTTATTCAGGGTGCACCTGTGGACCAGAACCAGAACATCTCCTACAGATAAACTTATGTAATAATTCCTCCGAAGTGGAGCAAATGCAGTTTAGAATCCCTACTGATGTATTCGTACATGAGTGTGACTTCTGATCCCATCTTCTCTCTGACCTGTGTTGCCTGTTGCCACGGATACTATCAGATTTCATTATTGGTGAATCCCAGACGGCAGCACACTGTACAAACCCTGTCAGGCAAAGGCAGACTGTGTGTCAGAGCCCAGCTAGGTCTGTTACATGAACATGTTACGTAGCTCTGATATTGTTTTCGGCACAATTTCTGTTTGTTACGGAGTCAAAAGATATAATAAGGTACAAACCTGATGTGAGGGCAAAGCACAAGGGGCCTCAAAGTCATTTAAAAATCCAGTGCGTCAGATTTAGGGACCTCTATTTACAGAGTATAACATTCAGAATTGTGTTTTCACAAGTATAAAATCACCTTAAAAGAGCCTTTTATATCCACGTCGAGCCATGTTGAAATCAAAGCGTCACAATACCAGAATTTTAAACTTTGATACAATACTAGTATAAAGAAATGATATTTGATACCTCTTTTGTCCTTGGCACACAAAATGTGATCATTTTCTTCCGTTTTTTAATTAACCTGCGCACAGTGGCGATATAGGAAACGTTACTAAACACACACATTTGTAATGATCTTCAAAGTAATTAACATTATTATTACTATTTAATGAACTGTAATGATAATGATAGTTTTTATTCCTTTTTGTTTCACTTGTTCAGCCATGGGTTAAAAATATGATAGTTGACCTGTTTTTGTTTCATAGCTTCAGTACTACTATATATATGATACTATATTATAATGTTATATTAAATTATAGTTTCGTATCAATTTAAACACGTGGTATATATCAAAATACTGATTACCATTTATATTAATCCACCATGTCTACTGTAGCCCAGAACAGACAAACTAAACAATGGCTTTTAACTAGGGACTGTTTTTTTTGCGACCACTGGTGTTTGGGGGTGATGTGAGGGCGTTGCAATTGACAGCTACCCCTCTAAAAGCCACTAAATCCTACACACTGGTCCTTTAAAGCATCAGTGATTCAGGAACATATGACACACAAAAAGATGGTCTGTTTGATTACAGTCGTACGTAATGCTTTAACTTTAACACTGAACGATACTTGTATCCTGTCAGTGACATTGATTTGACCCGATCTGAGGAAACCTTTCCATCCTCGACAGAACCAACTTCTTTTGAACACAGATCTATTTCTCATTTTTTCCACTTTGATATTTATAAGTCACCAGTAAGTCGTCATCCTCAGAACTACGTGAGAAGCACTGAGGACTGAGGTAAATATTGTACACACGGTGGCTTTAAATGGTTGAAAGTTACCTTTGTTTAACTCAGCTAAGATGTGCGCATGACTTTACAGTGCGAGCAGAAGCTGTGGCATTAACAACAATAGCAGGAAGCAGAAAATAAAGAGCAGTCAACTCAAAATAGGTCAGATGAGGTTTCTTGGCACTGCTTTGGTGGTTTCATGGCCGTCAGTTACCACAGTCAAGGGGTAGCGTGAGATATACGTTTCCTACCACACAACAAAAAAGGGGCATGTCATGGCTTTTTAAAGTGTTTCTTCTTTCAGTGTGAATGTCAGTTTGAAATAGAAAATCTGTGTCAGTGTCTAGTTGACATTTCTTCATGGCATTGCATCTCATCCTGTACTGACTTAGAATTTCACTACAAAAGAATGTCAAGTTGTTTGATCATAATTTACAAGAATTTATGGCACCAAATGGCTTTTTCTGACTTGGCTATGAAACCACAAATGGAAAAATGTAAAGCTGGACGGACTGCCTCGACTGTTGGTATCATTTAGAGACAAACTCCAGGTGAAACCTGAGACTCTCCTCCATTTACCAGCACTCATCATCACTTGTTGTCTTTGCACAGATGCAGCAGATGGTCAACTCAGATTCCCGGTTCACCAGCAGCCAACAGCCAATCGAGGCAGCGCTTGGACCCAGGAGCCAATCGGGCATGAGCCAGCAGAGTCAGTTGTCCACCATCAACCAATCCCAGCTGGGGCTGAGCAGGAACTCTGTTACCCATAATTCTCCTTCACCTCCTGGAAGTAAATCTGCCACACCATCTCCCTCCAGTTCAGCACACGAGGATGAGAATGATGATGGACTCAGGGTAAAAAAACACACACACACACACACGCACGCACACACACACACACACACACACAAACACACACACACACACACACATCGCCTGTTTCTATGAGTCACTGAGTCGTATCTCACTGGGCTTTAGCAGCTAGTTGTGTTCTGCTGTGTGTGTGTGTGTGTGTGTGTGTGTGTGTGTGTGTGTGCGTGTGTGTGCAGACAGTGGAGAGTTGTTATGTTAATGTTATGTGTCATAATAGACCCATTCTCCCTGCATAGCAACTAGATGGAAATCAGCACCCTCACTGTTCGGTGTCTCACACTGAAACAAGCACTCTGCACCAAACTGACTGTTCATATACTGGAGAAATGAAACCATTACTGCACTGCTGAATAATATTTACCAACTTTATCATTCTCATTGGTTATGTATGGCAGAATGAGTTGGAGATGGGCAACATTATGAGCAAGTACACATGTGATGCTCGCTTGAGGAAAGAGACATGGCTTGTACCTTTACAAAACACTCCGACACTATCTATCTAAAGTTTTCAGTTCAGTTTAATGATCACGTTAAATCAGACAGGTACAATTACAGTGAAACATGTCGTATTAACTGTATTTGTGTATTTAGTGAAGTTACTCTAGCCTATAGGGGTAATATTCTCTGTGTGAACCGGCAGTTTGAGGGACTGTATGTGTAATTTAAAGAGCTTAACGAAAGGCATGAGAGAAACAATAAAGAACATGGTGAAGAGATAACTAATACAAATGAAAAGGTTACAAACTAAAATGAAATCAGGCAAGTAGACTAAACTGATAGAGAGGAAATACAGTTACAGTGCGGTCAGATTAAATTAGTTTTTTTCAGTTTCAGTTTTAGAGTTTTACAGAATAAAGAAATCTTATTTCATCAGCTTCCCTCTACTGTATATGTGATGGGATGACACAACAACATTTCAACGTGATAAATGTGATAAGATGAGGTTTTATCATGTCCAAAAACATGTTTGCTTACAGAAACATCCATCAGTCAGCTGATTGTTCCTTGATTTGTCAAAGCTTCTGTCATCTCTGACATCAGCAATAAATAAACTCAGATACATTCATCTCTCAGTCTTTATCACCACAGTTTGCGTTGGGAAGTGAACCCTCTGAAGCACTGAACTCTGACTCCTGCTTTGACCTTGATACCATGTTGTGTAAGATCAAGAGACACTATTAGTATAATGTTATTGCCATTAAAATACGAGTAGGTGGTGGAATTAAACTCAGCTGCTGTAACTGCTACAATAGGATAAACACGATAGGATTTACTAGGACTATCACCTGAAAATATGTCTGTAGACAAATCTGACATTTCTGCTCGGTCAGCTGAAGTGCTGTGCGCCGACTAAAACACATTTAATCTGAAATTAGTTAATTGATAATTAGGTGCATCAATTGAACACTGCCTCTGTTTGGTAATTAGTGCCAGATTACACGGTTCGTTCAAGAAAACATCCTGTGAAATAATTAGAGATGACTGTGGCTGCTGGTGGCTGCGTGTGATGATTTTTAACCACTCGTCTGAGAGACCTCATCAGTTCTGCTGAGTGCTCGGGAGTTTCCCCATATTTGATCTCTGTGGTTGATTCATAGCGTGACATCAAACAGGACGGTTGAGGTCACATGTCAGTCATGAGAGTCATCAAAGACATGATAAGGTGTGAACTGTTGAAATGCCCCTTTAATGATCATAGAAGGGAAAATGAGAAGAAAAACCCTGAAATAAGAACACAGCTTTTTTCAGCTGACTACTACAGAATTCACACCAAGCTAAGCGTTTTATCAACCTCCTTCTTCTCCTCTTAGCTGGGCAGTGGAGCAGAGAAGAGGCCGGCCACAGTGGACATCTCCAAGAAACCCAAAACACCAAAGAAGAAGAAGCGAAAGGACCCCAATGAGCCAGTGAAGCCAGTGTCCGCCTACGCTTTGTTCTTCAGGGACACCCAAGCCAACATCAAGGCCCAGAACCCCAACGCCACCTTTGGGGAGGTGTCAAAGATCGTGGCCTCCATGTGGGATGGCCTGGGTGAGGAACAGAAACAGGTAGATCCTCCTTCTTTAATTTAGCCTGCCAAGGTGCCATCACATCACAACAGCTACTGTATGTTCACACTGACCAGGAGCAGAAAGTAATTCAGATCTGTTGTGGGGTAAATGTGAATCCGGTATCAAATATGAAGAAAAACATCTGTATGATGATCATTATGCAGATATTTTTAGATTTATTAGTAATGGCCCGTTAACACAGTAAAACCAAATGAAGAGTGAGAGGGACAGCAAGCAGCCAATCATCTGTCAGGAGTATACCAATCATTATTGAGCTCACTAAATTGGTTGGTTCAGAGTTCAGAGTTTGTAACAGCGGCATCAGGGACTCATTATTGTGGTTGTGTGTTATTAGATAATTCTGTCAGCTGAGGGAAACACGACGATGAGCTCTGTGATTAACTTAGCTAACATGGCACTGCTCGTTAAATGGATTTGTAAACGTTTTCAGATGCCATGAAGTGTAATGAAGTTTGATAGTCCCGACTCCCGTACGAGTAACATGTTCGTGTTTCAGGTGTACAAGAAAAGGACGGAGACGGCTAAGAAGGAGTATCTGAAACAACTGGCTGCCTACAGGGCTAGTCTGGTCTCACAGGTACCACACAAACACACACACACACACACACACACACACACACACACTGATGTCTTAAAGGAGTAAATCTGAAATCTGAAACTGATTTTTTGTTTGACTTTTCCAGAGTTACAACGATCCATCTGAAATGAAGCCGCCTCACTCCTCCTCCTCGTCTTCATCTTCTTCTACCTCAATGTTTACACACAAACCTTCGGTTTACCCGGGGCACCCAGTTCAACACCCTTCCTCCAGCTCCCTCGCCCACCCTCACTCCCTCCCTCCCCCTCAGCACCCGGGCATGTACATGTCATACCCTCACTCGTCACACCCTTCCCACGCCTCGAGCCCAGGCCTCAGCCCCCACCTGCCCCCTCCTCCTCCTCACACCCAGATCCACCCCCAGCTCCACACCCTGTCCTCCAGAGGGACAGTGCCGCGGCCCAGCGTCCCCCACCAGGGAGCTCTGTCCCTCGGTGGCATGACGGCGGCATCCACCCCTCCTCCTCTGCAGGTCAGCCCTCCTCTCCACAGCCAGGCTCACCTGGGGGGGCTGCACAGTCCACACCAGCAGCACCAGCAGCTCAGTGGACACTCACTGGGGATGACACACTCACCTGCCATCACACAGGTCAGTCACATGTTTGGTGGGTTGGGCCTAGGCAGTGGCGCAGTAGTCTGCGCCTGTAGGAAGGGAAGAAATGGTGTATTTGTTGGGGACTATTTTGAGCAGCAGATGAATCCACATTTAGTAGTCTAGTGAGTGTTTATGACGGTGTTTAAATAAACTACAGTGTGTGTGTTCATGATAACGAAGTAAAAAAATGTGGCTCATTGGTGTGTTTTAATAGTTTTTGGACAATATAGAGAAATCAGATCCATGAGGCCGCAACACAGTTTGTTAGTCTATACATTTACTGCTGGTTTTCTAGGTTTGCCACCTGTCACATTTGCCACAGTAGTTATGGACTGAGAACTGGTGAGAAACAATTTGAACCTCTAACTCACAACACATTTCAGTAATATACTCCATGTGGAACTGACCAAAAGAACAGACATCATGTGTTTGGCAATAATTCATTTGGACTATTTATTATTACACACCCTTGTTGAATCCTGATTGGTTACGTACAGCATTCTATGGCCTATTATTCCTGTGTAACAGACCGCAGCTATGGGATGCAATTGTGATCATTGACTCTGGAGAACTACAGACATGATAAAATCAATACTTTGACACAAAATATTGATTTCTGTCACAAGCAGCTGTGTAATAAGAGGGACAACAAGATAGGCAGACAGGCTGATAGATGACCCCTCCTTCCCTGACTTTCAGTACAGAAACATTGTGACTGTGCAATCGCATCATGGTATTATTTTACATAATTATTTTGTCCTAATGATTCTAAACTGGGTGTAATTAAAGAGTGACACGGAGAGTTATTTGAGATTTCAAGAGTTTAGTTTGGTGCAGTGTTGGAACACAAATTTTCTCTCACTGAAAATCGATTTTCTGGAGATTTCAAACTTCTTTTTGTTTCCCAACATGTATCTGGAGCTCTCTCACCACCACTCACCGTTTCCATTATAATCATTGGCTGCAGCGTCTCCATCTCCTCTCTGTCTCGTAGCGTCTATCAACAGCTCACTCAAAGACTCAACCATGGTTTTGTTTTGTACACCTCCAGTGTGAACACTTTAGTTTGGGATTGGAGCACAGCTTCAGTTTGTACTTTTCCTCTCAGGTCATCAAACCATTTCTTACACAAACACACAGTCAGTCTTCCCATTTCCTCGAGGTCACAGCGTCTCACTGATTTCAGATCTGCACAGACAGACGAATATATCAACACACACAGTGGAAATGAGCGGGCGGGAACACATCAGCATTTACTAGAGGATCTCAGGACCGAATAGACTGGACCTGTATTCAAAAGTGACGAGGAGTTTAAAATAAATCCAGCTGCTATTAATTGTCTTGATCCTAATTATTATCCAGATGTTGCTATGGTTTGGATGTTCCAGCAAAAGGTCAGGTTAGTTCTCATTAAATTAATTTGTTTTTAATTAGTTTTTGGTTGAATTTTTGACTGCTTGTGTATCTGTATTGTAATACAGTCAATGAGTCAATCAGTCTATCAGTCCGCCCCTCTGCCTCCGTGGGGAGTCACTCCATCAAAACAGGAGGAAGAGGAAGACGAGTGGCTATTTGTTGAGACGATGTTAGGTGGTGTAATGATGCCTCTCCTCCAAATGCTTAAAAATGGGGGTGGATTGCCACCGAGACTGACTTCCTTTTTTATCCCTCTTTTTATAGTGCACTTTTAAATCCCACACTCCCATAATCCCCCTTTCTCTCACCCATATTTTACATATTTTTAGCAAAAAAGATGGGGTGGGGGGAGCAAACAAAAAAGGAAAAAGTGAA
This sequence comes from Larimichthys crocea, assembly GCF_000972845.2. NCBI lineage: Eukaryota > Metazoa > Chordata > Actinopteri > Sciaenidae > Larimichthys > Larimichthys crocea. The sequence goes on along the minus strand of NC_040020.1, from coordinate 17,384,120 downwards.
GGGAAAAAAAGGAGAGGACACAAACTTTTTTCTTCTCGGAGTGAGGAGGGTGAGAAATGATGGGGGAGGGGAGGAAGGGAGAGAGGGGGAAAGAGGGGAGAGAGAGAGAGAGAGAGAGACAAAAGAGGCAGATGGGGTCTTTGTGAAGGAGTAAAGGAGAAGAATTTGCTCAACAATGGATGAATAGGTGAGGTAGAGGAGGAGAGGGGGGAGAACCCAACCACCTGCTGTCCTCCTCTTTCTCCTCTTTCACTCACAACACTCCGATTAACTTCCCTTTCAGCCTCACATACGCACACACAAACACACACACACACACGCACACACACACACACACACACTCACTCACTCCTGTCACTGCACTCTCTCATTTTTCCCTCTTTCCATCTCTCTCTCCTCCCTGAAGTGTCTTATGTTTAGAGGCATGCTTGTCTCCTTCTCCTCCTCCTCTTCCCCTGCCTTCTCCTCCCCTCTTACCTTTTCATCTCCTCTTCACTCATCCTCAGCTCTCCCCCTCCTCCTTCCCTCTGGCAGATGATAAAATCAGACACTTAAAACTCTGTAATTACTTCTGATGAACCTCTGACTGATCTGCGTCTCCTTTTCACTTCACTTCATCACAAACCGTTTTAGCACCAAGTGCTAAAGGTTGCTTTGTTAAACCCATCAACTCGTCTATGACGTAACCGAGCCGCCATTACTGCGGCAGCATGTCACATTCAAACCTGTGTACACAACACTGATGAATGTGGAGACTTTTGAACCACTCGCACAGAAAAATATGTTGATATAAAAAGATGAAACATTTATTTTTCACAGACAATAAAAAGAACGGACAGTGTGTGTGTGACGTCACCCACATGTTTCTCAAGAGCCATTTTGAAGCTCAGAATATGCAACATTAGCAGTGGCCATGTTGGCTGTCCTGCCTCTTTCACTTATCTAAAAATGGACAGTGACGTGGATCCTTGGCGGACCTGAAGCCTGGGTAACCACCTGTCATAATGACACCCACACTCTTAATTCTGCATAGCTTTAAACCTTAATATCATTTGAACAGGTGAGTTGTATAAATGTCATGAATGAGAAAATGATCTATAGTACCAGGCTGTAAACATGTTTATTTCTGCTGTGAAGTTGGACATTTGAACATGGGGACTTATGGAGACTGACTCACTTCTGGAGCCAGACTCAAGTGGACGTTTGAGGAACTGCAGTTTTTGGAACTTCCGCACTGGCTTCACTTCACAGCCGCGGAGGTTGCCGCTTGTCTTTTTTCACAGTCAGACATGCTGTTAGCATGTCTGCAGTGTACGTCAACAAACACTCACTTTGATAGTGAAGAAAACCTACAAACATGATGAGTCACTGAGTCCCACTTCAGTTCTGAAGAGTTTTTAAGCATGCATGAGCTTCAACTGTTGACCCAATTGGTAAATGTGCTAAATTAGCAGCCAAACTACAAGAAGTAACATTGTGTTTGTTTCACACGTCGTCTTAGTGTTACAGCTCTCATCTTAGTGCACCACCTTCAATGTGAAATTTGACCAGCTTCCATGAAATGAATTTCACTTCCAGCATCATCGGCCTCATACTTGACTTGACTTAGATTGAAAACTGAGGGGAAAGAAATGGAATGTGAAGTCTAATGACATCATGTTGTGAGGAGACTTTTAAAACGTACAACAGTCAGCGCACAATGTTCCCAATGCTGAATGTAATGTGACGGAGGAATGTGCAGACTAAAATCCTCGTCTGTACACGGTGTGGTAAAATCTAAATCAGGTTCAACCATGTAGTATTTTGTTCAAATTCACTGTTACCATGTGAAGGATGCATTGTGTGTGTGTGAGAGAGGCAGAGTTCATGTGTGTAATGAAAGGTTAAACAACATGTTTGGAACAATTCATCTGTTTATTAGCCGAGATCTTCCCGTGGGCGGGCGAGAAACAGAAACACAGTTCTGAGAGCTGCCTGACCCGCACATCAGTAGTGTGTAGTTGTGTTTGTGAAACTAATTCAATAAAAGTCGTCTGGTCAGTTTGGAGCCAGTGGAATTATTATTATTATTATTATTATTATTATTATTAGGATTAGTAGTAGTTTATATATTCAGTTTTGAAAATGTGTTTACACCAATAGATGACAACCAGCGTTGTTCTTTCTTTTCTCGCTGTGATCAACTGTTGTCACATACGACATCATCGATTGTAATTAAGTGTTTTTTGTGTGTTCAGGGCTACCCCCCCTCCATCCAGTCTGACTACCAGCCAATAGGAGGAGGTATGCTTAATGGTGGAGCAGTGATGTCACCATCAATGGACTACCACCAGATGGGTCGACACACACCAAACCACCATCCCTCTCTGGATTGGAGCACTGATTACCATGGCAACGGGTAGGCATTATACTTTTGTGGGGTCACCTTCTTTACCTTCCTTCTCACCTCATTCAGCACATTTCTGACCACACCTCCGTGTGACACTGACTGAAACATACTCGAACTCGCCCGCTGTTAAGCTGCTCAGGCTGAACTGTAGATTTCTGTTTGGTGTTTTTAATTTCTTTTCCCAAATTTCCAAGTCAGTGTTTCTTTTATAATTATTTTTCTGTCTGTTAGATGTAGCTGAAAGTTTATGCCTACAAATGTCCCAAAACAAAGGCAGTACCAAGGGTGGATGTCAAGGCATCCAGACCTCCCTCGGGCTACACCCCTATTTGTGTGTCATTAGATAAATAAAATGATTCCAGTCCTCTGCACGTGCGTCCATCAGCTGGCAGAGGTATCATGCTAATATTAAAACAAACAGTAAAGCAACACTGTGTAGAAACTGGTATTTTGGCGATCTAGCACCCCCAGTTTATAATGCCACTGAATATGTTGCCACTTTGTAATTATTGTTGTTAACATGTGTATTTGTTCTGATCACTTATGAGTCGAAAACTTTGCCAACAGCCAAACATCAAGCAAGGTCAACAACACAAGACATAGCAGCCAGCTAATATTACTTACTAGTCCAACAGCTAACAAACTCAGCTAACATGAGCTAACAGCAGCTACAGTCGTCAGCAGTTTACTTCACTGTCTGTCAGGAAACTGTAAATTACAGCGTTGGTGCTCTGTAGGACATCAGAGGGAAAACCAGAAAACATTTTCTCCATAAAATATGATCCAGTTTGACCAAAGTCAGTGAATCATTCGCCTGATTACAAGCCAGTGTAGCATCAACGTGATTTAAAATCTGTCTGTGGTAGAAAAGTCCCACAGTATTGCTTTAATATTTCATATTATAACATGTCACACAGTGTTCATCTTGCTTACCTTCTCCTCTCCTCCTGCAGAGGTCTTCAGAGAGACAAACATCTCTATCTGAGCTAATCTCAGGACAAAGTCACACCAAACTTCAACCAAGCCCTTCTACTGCCACACCATGGAACCTCTAGCCTCATCTCTACACGCGCCCAGGCCAGCCTACTGCACCCACAGTCCCCCACCCACCCCCACCCCCCAAGGAATTTGAACCAAACTCGAGTTCAGCACTTCAAACAAACGCCCAAAGCAGTAGAATAACGGGACATTTCTGTGTATTACTAACACGTCTCTTTGAAGGGACAGCAGGACAGTGTTCAGAACAGGAAGAAGGAATTGTTTCTTCCAGCTCCTGCATGTCTCTCAGCTTGTCTGGACGTCTGTATTTTTTTTGTACTGATCATTTACAGCATGAGACATGCTATGATTTGAAAAAAACTGTATATCAGCGAGGAGAGGTGGACAGGTCCTCTGCTGTGAACATGATGATAGGTGTAAATACTCCAGCCTCCCTCAGAAAGGGAGATTCTGTCTAGTTTCCTGTCTGCCCTGAAGCGTTCACATCTAGTTCCTCATTTTGTAAAGATGGTGTTTACCGTCGGCTGCAAAAGGCTCTGCAGAGCGACTGTACATTGCTGTAACATAAATGTTTGAGCTGTCCATTTAAAGCCAGTTGATTTTGTTTATTTTTTTTGACCTCGTAGTTGCTGAATCCTTCTACAGCCAAAGTCAAGAGAACACAGCACACAAACTAAGGATTGATAACCAAATACTTGTTTCTCTGCTGGTTCTTTAATTACGTGAATATAAGGCTTCAGTTTGATGCAGCGTGGACTGAAGTCCCTCACACTGTCTTTAGAGACAGAAAACGTATTGTGATAAATAATGGCTGAATCGCAGCTGAAGACAAACAAGAGAAAGAGGTGAGGCAGCGTTGCCTTTTTAACCAGACGCCGCCCGCCTGTGAATAATTGCGTACGATTAAAGAAGTTTCATTGTTCTCCGGCAGAGAGGCTCAGATCTGCAGGGTAGAAAATTCAATGTATTTTAGTCCTTGAAATAATGAAATGTCAAACAATTCTTTGTTGGAAAAAAAAGAAGAAATGAAAATAGTCCTTTGTACGATGACAGCTCCTCCTCCTGGCATATGTCTGTTGATAATATTGATTTGGATCCAAGCTGAGTGTGTGTGTGCGAGTGTGTGAAGTGTTAATGAGAAGGCAGAGTGGTTGATTGGGTTGCATGGTCTCTTTTGTCATCTCTATTTCTCTGTGCACAGAGGCTATTTAAGAAACTATAACTGTTGCTGGGTTGGCTGTTTTAATGTTGTTTTTTAATCAAGTTTTGTTTTAGTGTTAATGATGATGATGATGATGAGAGACACGTATCTCTCGCTCTGTATCTCTTTGTATTAATGTGTTTTTTGGCAGATGAAAGGACTCTGGGCAACAACAACCATGAAGATTTTCTTATTTTTAGATTCTAATAATGTGTTTGAGAATAAAGTCAGAGCTGCATTGATGTGCAGTCATTACTCCAAACCTGCCTCTTTTATGCTGTTTATTTCCGAACACTTTGTGACAGTCGCTTTAATTAACTGCACATAATAACGTACACCTTCACCACTCCTGCGACACAGCACACCTTGTCTTTGTATTGTGCCCTCTGCATTTATGCAAAGTAGCTAACTGTAATTGCAAAAACAAATGTCTTTGAGGTCTCTGGAAATATGTATTTTAACCCTTTGTTCGCTCAGATCAGATCATATAGTTTGAACAGAAATGGGATTAGTGTGCTTGTGCTTGAGATGGGAACACCTTTGGATCGATTTAATTTTTTTAATTTTTGACCAATATTTAGTTTTACCTCCAAAGAAGCCTCTTTCTAATTTTGGGGATTCTTGATAATGACATTAATGTTTAGCAAAGAATTGTAATAACCACTAAGGTCGAGTACTGACCAAGACCACCAAGTGTACTGAGACCAACACAAGACCAAAACAAGACTTTGAGGCGTTGGGACCAAGATCAACGTATGACGAGGCCAAGTCCAGGCCTAATGTGGACAGATAAACTTTGTTTGAATGAGGGGTGAAGAGATGAAGAGAAGCTAGCCTTAGCTAGCTACCTTTGTTAGCATCCCTTACACTTAACTTACCTCTCTTTCACCCTCAAGTGTCCTACCAAGGACCCTATCAATTGCTTTTGCAATCACGGTCACAAGACTCCAGAGGGTTAGAATGTTTATTTTCTGCGCTGATAAGTTTGAAGTGCTTCAAATCATCCACTGTTGTGTGTTTACTTTTAGATGCCGTTTTGGCAATTGTTTCTTTTTGGTTGGAGAGACAAATTTGATAGCAGAAGCTTTGAGGTTAAAAATTCAAATTAGTAATGCGTTATTATTGGATGAATTTGAAACAGGAAGGTTTTCATCCAATCACGGTAATGATGTTAACAAATAAATCAGTGTTCACGGAATTTAGTGACATCCCCACTGTTGGATCTTAACCGTCTTGAGATAAAAGTCTGTTTTGTCTGAAACCGAGACAAGTCAGAGTAAAAATACAGTCGACGCCGAGACAAGTACTACAGTACACTAAGAAAAACTTGATTCTCTGATTTTTCATCCAGCGCCATCATCAGAAAATCTCACTTTGTCCAATACTTCCACAAAATAAGGCCTTGAAAGTTTTTGAAAATAGATATAGGCCATTGAAAGTAAAGTTGAAGCTCTTTTGATATTATCTTAACGTTAGAAAATGGGCTTCATTTTGCTGTCTGCACTGACTCCTGCAGCTGCGTCACTGTTTCACCTGCGCTCAGACAAACATTTCAATCATCATCAGCCAGATGGTGGAGTCATGGCTGATTATGGTTTATGGCTATTTGTTTTTTGCCCTTAATAAAGAAAAAGAAAATATTTGTCTGAGAGTGCTGGTGTTGAGTGCTGCACCTGATACCGTGTTTGAGCTCTGCAGCTGAGCACGCCTGATACTCTTCATCTTTGTTTCATCTGCCTCGACAAAGTGTGAAGGTCAAAGGCACGCATGAGTGCTTCTCAGTGTTGAAACTGTAATTAACCTTGACCCGTGTCTCAATATATACTGTGTTACGTCCTTGAATTTGTGGGAATTGGGCCTGGCAAGTCCTTGAAAAGAATTTGATGTTTAAGAAGGTGAAGGAACGCTGTAACACATCCTGTCAATGACTTTCAAAATACCTGCAAAACCAGCTGTACTGAGACAGAGGTGAGCATAGTTAACATCATACCTGCCAAACATTATGCATAATACTCATGTATTAGGTTGAAAACCCAGAAGGTCTTTTGATAACACTTATCGTTTCTTCAAAATAGTTTCAACATCCATCTGGATAATGAATAATAAATCATTCATAGTCATAGTCTGCTGCTCAGTAAAAAGATACATTTATTTACTGACTCTTGTTTCCTAACAAAGTAAAACAGAGTTAGCCATAATCCACACAGTGAATTATGTCCTTCCAATTTGTACAAAACAATCAAAATATTAAAGTGCTATGGTGTCTGAAAATATGAAATCATGTACAGAGACTAATCATTCTGTTTAATGAGTCACTGTGCAGTTCATCCAGGTTTTTAGAGTAGTTCAGGTCGCTGGTTTGGTTTTAAGTTCCACAATTTTACTGGTCTCTCCGATGATTTTCTACTGAAAACAAGCTGCTGCTCTGATAAACCCTCCGTACACTTCATGTCCAGCACTAAACTAGCCGGTGAACTCAGTGGAGCTCGTTCTCAAGAAACTATTCATGTCAGAAGTCGGTGGAGACCAAAAACAGAGCTGATAAAAGAGTGGACTGTACATTTGTCACATGACAAAGAACAAGACTCCAGATGTTCATGTCTGCTGGGTGTATAAATATGTAGCTATATGCTAACACATTAGCTATAAAACATTAATGAGATTATAATATATCAAATTTGAGTTCAGCTTGTCGTGGAACAATGGATTAATTCTGCTTTATCAGAGACAAATATAAAGAACTTTTTGATTCATGTCATTTGAATATAATGGGATTACATGTGAGGCACAAACTGGAGCAAAAAGCGGTCAGATTTTTGAAAAACACTCTAACAGTTTTCTGTCTTTATAAGCTTGAGAGCTGCTGCGTTGCCTTGGTGTTGTGTTTGGAGCTCATTTCTTGTAGTAATCTCATCTTGATGGTTATTGGCCTGATTGACTCCAGCAGGCATCATGATTAATAATCAATTCTGCTCTATCTGCTGCACTAATGTGGAGCAGTGACTGTGCCAGAGGTGAGGGGATACTAATAGTTTTTACATGTGTATAAATCACAAGTCATTTATGCACATTTCCATTTTTCAGTGGAAACAAGCCTACAGTGGGTGTGGGGGCGAGTCAGAGCCCACCAGGCATTTCTTCTCTTGCACTCAACATTTGCATTTCACACACAGATGCCTGGGGACGCGGCTACATTACCGTTAACAATAGGAGGTGTTGGTGCTGTAGTCCAGGTGTGCAGGCTGCTGTTTAGTAATTTCTATCAGTCTGTCCTTTTGCCCCACTCTTTATAAGACTGTGTGGGTTTGTCCTCATTATCACCACTGTCAGTTTTCTGTTGTTCCTGTGTGACAGCTGTACACATTTGACATTCTGATATTTTAAAATATGATAAATGGAAAAAAAATAAATAAATAAAAATCTGTCCTGTCCTTTCTTAAATTAAAAGTTTTTTTTTTGTGAAATAAGGTGTACACACAGATTAGGTGTTGCTCTGCTTTAATCACATTTCAGTTCTATCCCTGACATGAGTCTGAGCAGGTACACACTGCCCCCTAATGACAACAAGAGACAGCTGCACCGAGTTCCTTCTCTGCTCACTTGCTTCACATCCAGTGTTCACTGTAATCATTTTAAACTCATCCCAGTTCACAGTTCAGCTTTGTGACACTAAGGTGCAGATTTTTCCTATTTGTGGAGAAAATAAAAGTCAACATTCAAAAAGACAAAAACATGATGACAAAAACTGCTTTTAGACATCCAAGAGATTTGGGGGAACCTGGCTCCCCGGACACTTTGGTAGAGAGTCTGTTAAGCTGCACCTATCAAAAATGATATTTATATGAATGTGTAATGTTATGTAATATGTCACACCCACAGAGATCACCTGATTCTGCAGTTCCTTTCAACACAGCATCTTGTAGCTCACTGGTTTGGAGGCATGCAACTTAAATAAATGATATAAGTAAGATTTTGTGTCACCGACCTCATAAAGCTGTTTGTCAGTATCAGCAGGCAGCTGATAAACCCACTGTACACCACTGCCCAGCTTTAAGGTGTAATTAGTGGAGCATTTAGAGGCTAAAGAGACAGATATTTTCTCAGGAGTTGGTGGAGACCAAAAACAGAGATATATAAAAAAGTGTCTGGTGGATGAGGAATGAAGGAGGTTTATGTTCAACATGTTTACAACTTAAAACGTGTATCATCAATAAATCACTGATTAATTCATTGACTGCTGAATACTTTATGTACTAGAAACCTACTGGATTTATTATTGGATGATATTCTGTTAGCATAAAGTTTGGTTTCAACTGTAAGACAAGCAGCACTACAGATATTGTGGTGGCAATATTTTATCTTCTCCAGTATCTCATGAAATTCAGCAAGGAGATCAAACTGATTTGGCCTGAGGATACACCACTGTTCACCACAGTGGGTCAGTGTGACAGGTCACAGTGACTTCTGCACAGCAGAGGCTTGAGGTAACACCAGCTCAGACGGTAAAGGTTTGGTTAAGTGTTAAGTAGGGTCTGTAGGCAGCATTTAGAGGTCGACAGTGTGACCAGTGAAACCCAACACACTACCAAGACCTGTCCTGGAGCCAAAAACCGAAACCCTATCCAGCAGTGACACATAGAAACGTTGGCAACCTGCTACAACCAGCACAGAAGTCAAAGTCACTGCTGTTTCAGTTTCTGTTCAGGTCTGTAAGTGTATTTCACTGCTGTTTTTAATTTGGAATCAGTTCTGGTTGTTAAGAGCTCCTGAATATATTGTACTTAAGGTTGAATAAATGTCCAAGAGAAATCATCATTTACATGTATTCATAAAAAATTATATTACAAAATATTTAAAAATAATAGATTTCAGTCAGGTATCTCTCATAGTATAGCATATTAAGTATCAGCAAATAACAAAACAAGGTCAATTTAGTAGCTGTCTGGCACCTTCGACTGCATCTCATGACCTTCATCAACAAATAGAGTTCGCTTTAGTGAAGCATGAAATTTAAAATTTTTTATTTTACTGTTCAGACCTGCTGATAAAAAGCCCTAGAGCGGCTACTAAATAGACCTCGGGGTAAGATTGTCAGTGGCTGCTTCTAAGAAAAGGAATGAACTGACAGCAAGGTTTCTTTTTTTCTCACCTTGTAAGTCAACATGAACAAGAACATCTGGCAACTGAGCAAACTCATCTAATGATGTAGATGCTTGAAAGCTCCAGCACAGCTACTAAATGGATGCTAAGGTGAGATTTTCTGTCAAATGTTGTTACAAAGATCAACAATAAACACTGAGAGACAAAAAATATGACAAAATACACTGTTACACTGTTTATCATTATAAAAATAGAACACACCAAACATCTGTAAAACATTACAGAATGACATTTCCTGGCAGTCAGTCTCAGCTTTCTGCGTCTGATGTAGAACTCGATTTTAAAAGATGAAGTGCTTCATCTGACCTTCAAAATACTACTGATCTATAAAATTTCATTAACAATGAAATGAGCAGCTAGCGTATTTTCCTCTCCAGTGCGGTTGGTAGTCGGTTGGAAGTCTTCTCGGGAAGCACCAGCCTCAGCTTCCTCCTGGGGGAGGATCCTCCTTCCTCTGACAGGTACTCCTGCTGTAGCAGTGCAGCAGTTGGACCGGCATCATCCATGGAGGATACACTTTGTGTAGACATACTAGGTGCAGACACACCCAATACAGACCCATCTGCTGCCTGCATGCTATCTCCTGACACCCCTGCTGCAAGTCCTTCAGTTAAAACCGCAGTTGATGTATTGACCGTTGGCCCAGCAGGTACACGCCCGGCCTCTGTCTGACTGGTACTGTTTGACAGCTTTTCCACAATGCTAGAAGCCTGAAGAGTCGTTGAACCATCTGCGCTTGGTGGTGCCTGAGTTGGGAGAGTGTGGCTCTCCTTGGTCTGGGGTGTTTGAGATTCAGGGGGCAACTGTTGTACTCCTTTGCCAGTTTGAAGGCCTGGTCCCTGGGCTGGATCAGACTTCAGTTTTGCAATAGAGCTGTCCGGGGGCAGCTGGGTCTGTAAGAGGGACTGCCCAGGTGCAGGGTTAGGGTTAGGGTTAGGGTTAGGGTTAGGGTTAGGATTAGCAGCTGGGTTTGCTGTCAAACTTGAGGCTAGTCCTGCAGGCTGGGAGGTATGCATTGGACTTGCTTGCAAAGGGTTAGCATGTACAGTGTTGGCTAAAAGAGAATTAGCAGGAGACATGAGGCCTACCCCAGCTTGCTTTATGAAGCTGTCTGGGACACCACTTGGAGCCATACTGGGCCCACTGATTGCTATGTTGGGAGCAACAGAATTAGCTGGGTAGCTGGGGAACCGTGCATTAGATCCCGGGGCCATGGTGTTGAGCATGAAATTCCCTCCTGGAAGAGAGAGGCTGCTGCCAGTCAGTTGTGAGCCTGCTGAGCCAAGCAGAGAGAGGTTGGAAGTTTGATTCCTGCCAGTGGCAGAGAGGGAAAAGGGATACTGTGAGGAAATCTGAGCACTCCCCATAGCCAATCCAGCTCCCTGATACTGAAAATGCCCACCCAGCAAATTTTGGCCTTGTCCAATGGCAAAAGCAGAGGCTAATGGGTCAGCAGTGTGGGTGGTAGTGTCTTCTGGGAGTTTATTCTCGCCCTGGTCACCTTCAGTACTTTCCTGCCCCTTTTTGGAAGTCCCTTTGTTTTTCTCTCCTTCTTCTCCGTCTTCTTTCTCGCCATCCTCAGTTGTTCCTTTAGTCTTGCTGCCCTTCTTACCAGACTTTCCCTTCATTTCCTTTTCTCCTCTGTCCTTTCCGTCCTGTCTTTTATCTCTCCTCTTCTTCGGGCTCTTTTTCTCTGAATGGCCCTGCTCAGCTTTCCTCTTAGGATGGACTTTGCTTTTCCGTAGTGGGTTCAAGTTTAGTTTAACCTTCAGTAAGCGGCTTGACTGGACTTTAGCTTTGTGTCTTCTGAGTCTCTCCTTGTCTCTGGAGGTCCTCTCGTCATCCTCCCTCTTGTCATTGCTATGACTGTTTCTTTCTAGGGTTCTCGACCTCTCCAGATCAAATGTTACATTTCTTGTTTCTCTTTTCAACTCTGTGTTCTTTATCATGTCAAACTGGTCATGGTTAACATTTCCACCTCTATCAATCTGTCTGTACTGAGAAGGGAGGCCTTCAAACAGAGGAGAGTCTCTCATGTTGGTGTGATTCCTCCCTTGTCTCATGTTCTGCTCTGGTGGTCTGTATGTACTGTGGCAGCTCGGGCAATGTAAACTCTCTTGTCCTCTGTTCTTACCTTCTATGTCAGTCCTGTAGCTCTCTCCATTCTCTCTATAACTAGCCAGGCTCTCTGGTCTGTCACTGAGGGCTTCTTTCCGTGGATGTGAGAAAGAGTTGGTATTGCCATGAGAAAGAAACTTGTTGGGAATGTCCCTGGTCAAGATTCCCTGCTGGTTCCCAAGCCTCCTCCTTTCTTCCTCTGCTACCATCCTCACTCTCCTCTTTTCCATTTCCTCTTCTGCCTCCATCCCTCCATTTATCCTGTTGTTCCATCTCATTGGGTTCGGTCCCATCCCTCTCTGTCTTTCTGAGCTACACTCTGAACACACAAAATGGCTGCCGTTTTCATCAAGTTGGGACCTAATCTGCCGACCATGACCATCTCGCCTTGGATCCATTGTCATGATTTCTCTGTCCCAAGGCTGGCTGCTATTTGCTTGCAAGGAGCGTTCCCTCCTTTTCTCACTAACATCTAGATGATTGACGTGGTGATTCGAAGTTGTGCTGCTGCCCTCCTCTTCCACTTTCTCTCTTTTGCTTTTTTTCAGTTTCTTCTTCTTGGAAACTTGATAATAGATCAGGACTACCAGCAGGGTCAAACCAACACCACCTAAAACATGCAGGACAGGTTGGATTTTAAACAGTAATGTCTTCAACGGGCATTCACATTCATGGTTCCAAGTCTTCATAAAGGTGCTATGTAGCATTTTTAACATTACAAATGAATTGAGATCATATTCAGTCCAGAAGATTTTTCCCTAAGAGCACAGTCAGACCAGCATTTCATTCTGCATCAATTTCCCTTCATGTGAATAAAATTTGCTAGTTTTATAGTCTCTTACAGCCAGCAACTGCAAACATGCAATGTTAGCCACTGCATAACCTGCATGTCTTGCATATGTCAATCTCGGAACTCTATGGTCTGAGAATGATTTAGCCTTTGGAGGCAATGGACATGGATTGGATGCTTCAGGACTTCCAGTTTAGCCACTGGATATCCAGGCCTTTTTCAGCAGTCCAATTAGCAACTTGATGATTAGAAGAATGAGAAAGACATTGCAGCATATCATTCTGTGTTTTCAAGTGCTGTCATAATAACATTGTAAATATTCTGGTGTTTCTATATTCTGGAGTAGCTACTGTGATCCCCATCTTGTGGGGCTTGTTTTATCTTGCTGCTTGTTGACCAGCAGGTGTTTGCAATTTGAGTTTATTACGGCCTTATAGATCTAGGAGACTGAAACATTCCCTTAAAAATGAGAATAGAACCCATCAGTGTGCAGACCGTTTCCCTTTGTCCCCTTTCTCACCAATAAAACAGATGACTGCTGTGATGGCCAGATCTCGAGCATACAGTTGAGGCGTCACGCTGCTTCTGGGCTCTATCTTCACTGTGATGTTCTGATTGGACGGGACGCAATTGGCCTCAGTTAGCTCCAACACTGTGGTTACAGCCGGGTTGTCAGCGCTCACACACACCATCCTACGGCCATTATAGAGGGTCTGAGAGCAGGAGGGGGTAAATGTCAGGTTTAAGTCAATCAGTCTTATACTGGTAATTTTCTCTGCATTTTTCCAATGCTGTAACACCAAGTTTGTATTTTATATGAAACAAATGACAGAATCATGAATCTCCTTAAATTACTGTTGCATTACGCCTCTATCATCAAACAGAATGCAAGTGAAAGCTGCATTGAAATGTGCACAGGTGAAAGAAGAACTGCTGCACCTGGCCGGGTTGTTGCATGAAGGTGGACAGGAAGGTAGCCAGATCCAGCATCTCACAGGAACAGTTCCATGAGTTGAGGTCTAGGTTGAGATTTGTCAGCCAGCTGAGGTAGGAAAAAGCCTCAGCAGGAGCAGAACTTAGACGGTTTCTGGACAGATCCAGAGTCTGCAGGCTCACCAACCCATCGAAGCTACAAGAAATCATATTGTACACATTACATTGGTGTTGCTGAGTGTAAACTGGTTCAATAAAGTATGAAAGATAAGACATGAGAATAAATCTGTACTGACCTGCTTCTATCCAGATGATGTATCAGGTTATCTGAGAGATCCAGGCTCTCCAGATGTTTGAGGTCATCCACAGGAAAGGAACCAGAGTCCAAACTAGTGAGCAAGTTTCCATCCAGTTTCAAGCTCCGCAGAGCCTTGCTACCTTTGAACCAGCCACCTCGGATCTGCACGTCAACACAGACAACAATGTCAGAGGGAAAAATACACAGGTCTGTGCACTGTGTGTGTTTCCCCATGAAGAGGTACCCACCATTCTGATGAGATTGTGGCCCAGAGCGAGTACCTCTAGTCGGGTTAGATTGGTCAGAGCTCCCCCCTGTAGGGCCTGGCTGGTCAGGAGGTTGTGGTCCAGCAGTAAGGTGTGGAGGACAGGCAGGTTTCTGAAGGACTGTTCACCCAGCACTGAGATATGGTTATGACTCAGAACTGAAAGAAGGACAGACATACTTGTCATTCATACTTTTAATATTTTAAAGCCATTATCATGCAACAACCCACAAGCGTGCAAGTACACGTACACACCAGGGACTGACTGACCTATGACTGTAATGTTGCTGAGATCAGACAGGGAGGCAGGCTGGACTGTGGAGATGGAGCCCTCCGTTAGCAGCAGAGCCTGGGTTGTGTCTGAAACGTCTGGTCACACACACACATACTGTCTTCAGACGGGCTAACATGAAATGGAAAAGCTTTATTTTACTGTAAGTGTGTGTGTGTGTGTGTGTGTGTGTGTGTGTGTGTGTGTGTGTGTTACCAATAATGTGAGCCAGTCTGTTACAGATGACGGTGTCTTCAGAACAAACCAGACAAGAAGCAGGGCATGATGGGACAGAGGACACATGCTGGGCTCTGATGACTGACAGCACCCAAATCAGCAAGATACCTGCAGACACATTCAGATTTTATGTGAATAAAAAATTGATGAAAAATGACATATTGGGAAAAAAATAATCTTTTAATGCCTGACGTTGATGGACAGGACTGTCTTAGCCTGCAGCTCTTTTTGTTGATGGCCATGTGTTTATGGTGGATGTGTGTAAGACTTACTGGTCATGTTGTGTTACAGTAGAGGTAACATGGTGATGAGGTAGCATCTTCTCCACAGAGCTGTAACCCGAAACAGCTGCGTTACCATCTTCATCTGTTTGGCCTAATAAAACATAATTACATCTTTGAAAACACGCTATGATCATCTGTCTCCTCTGTCCTGTGTTTATACACTGAAAATACATACATATACATTATTTTTTATTTTCTTTTTTGGAATAAATATGCTCCATATTTTGTTCAAACCATTCAAATGATGTCATGGACTGTGTTAATGTTGTGTGGGGCTCTCTGAAGCCTCATTAGAGACCTCGGCGTGCCCTCAGACTGAAGTTTATGGAGCTCTCTGTCAGGCGTGGTGCTTGTTCACTGTTTATTCTGAGTTGCTAAGCAAACAAACAGTGATATTGTTTTGGTGATGAACTGCGTGTGTGAATCATCGGGGGAGGTGGAGGTTGTCCCCAGAGGATGCTGACTGATGAACGACAGCCAGACATTGTAGCAGGATGAGGGCCTATCATGTTTCTGCTAAAGCTCTTTTCCTAATGGACTTTCCTCCAGCGAGCTGTCCTCTTCAAAGAATACATGAGTTATTCCACAGCAGTAATGTTTCTGCCTGAACCACAGTGGATCAACAGAATGTGAACGGGAACGAGCAGAGAGCGGAGGACAACAGAAACAGAGTTACCTGCAATTTCACCTCTAGTGTTTGGGTGTGTTGTTTATGAATGAATTATTTATTAATAATTGTTATACACTAGGCTCCAGCCCCACCATGACCCTGATGAGGATAAGCGGTTACAGATAATAGATGGATGGATGTTACACACCTCAAACACCTCAACTGTGCTCATTTTGTGGATGTTTGAAATCGCTTTGGTTTGACCATCCTCTTGGATCCATGCTTTTCATGTAGAATCAATATTTTTGGAAAGTTTGTCCCTGTCAAAGGTGTAAGGACAGATTGTAAAGCCCTGTAAGGTAAATTTGTGATATTGGGTTATACAAATAAAATCAAGCTAATCTGAATACACTACCTGGCTGTCTCTAAGAAGTGAACCTCTAGCCATGAAGAAAGTGAATATATCTAATCGAAATCTATCTTAGGAGCCAGGTATTTTGCTCAGGAGACCAAACCAGAGACAAACATGTTGGACTTAACAATCGTTAGGCGGACAGGAAGACAACTTCAAATAAATGCTAATGTTGTCTTTGGAGGTGCAAGTCTGCCTTCTCTTGTTTGCCAAAAGCACTAAATGAGTTTGTTTTGCTGTTTTTCTGCCTCATGGTGGCCAGTGATGCCATATGATTCATCCATCCAAAGCTATCTGCAGTGAGGGGTCAGGTAGTGTCCTAAGGGCCAGAATAACCAGCAGGTTGGTGTGGGCGGTCTCAGGTATGCTGTATGTCTGTTAGTCATCATTTCTATAAACATTTTTGTTAAATGCATACATAATATCAACTCCAGTATGAAAGGTATTAGAAAAGGATCAAGACTAGGTAAATATGCATAACACAACACAGGATGCTTACCATTTCACTAATTAACTTTGCTTTAATTGTGCATTATACCAAACAAATTATTAATTAATCAGATTACCACAAAGTAAACGTAAGTAAATTAGTGACAGGATGCTTTCCCCTCGTAATCCAGCCTTGGCTTACATCAGATGTCTGACCTGAGTCAGTTGCTGCTAACTGAACTGCTAACTCACTGGCTCATTGGTGCAGATTTCACTGAAGCGCTTTAGTTTCCTTTTACTGTTTGCTCTACGTCTTTTAGAGTTTTTTGAGTTAAACGTTTCTCTTGGTGCTTTTCCCATATTTTGAACCCACATCATCACCTAAACATCTTTATCCTGCAAGCTTGGAACTAGACTAGAAGTAAAATAGTCAAGAGGAGAAAGAAGCAGCTGATCAACATACACCACAAGACACTGCAGAAAACACCAAGGCTGGAAGTCTTTTTCACTTTGCTTTAGTTTCTGAACATCCACACACCTCTAAAATCATATTAACCCATTACAAACTGCTTACCTCTTGAACAGAACCCAAAGGTCCACCCCTGCAGAACACATGGTACACTCCACTCACATATTAATCCATAGGAATGAGCTGTAGCTCTGTGGGGCTGTGGACTGTTGGGGGCCGGAGCTCCATCATTTACTGGTTGCTAGTGGTGTAGCAGGTGCTCTGTAAATGTGTGTGTCTAGCTTAAATTACCTGGCCTTGTCTGGAGCATGCTCAGTAGAGCCGGCTGTCACCTGAGAGGCACAGATGTCACGACTGACTCAGTTTTCTGAGTCACCAATGAGCCTTTAACTTTACTCTTTCACCTCAAGTCTCCTCTTTGTAAATGTCAGTTACTATCACAAAACTATCTATATTTGTAAATCATTATTTAATTTTCATTTACATGACAGCAATTAAAAATCATTTATTTTGTTGTTTAGATCACATTTGGAA
Source organism: Larimichthys crocea (assembly GCF_000972845.2). Taxonomy (NCBI): domain Eukaryota; kingdom Metazoa; phylum Chordata; class Actinopteri; family Sciaenidae; genus Larimichthys; species Larimichthys crocea. Next base: position 17,366,721 of record NC_040020.1, on the reverse strand, counting down.
TTCTGGAGTATAATGTTGAGTATATTGTTGCTTAAAGGCATAATGGTGTCTCTATTGTTAATCCTCATTACATTAACACTAACAGTGAGTGTAACACAATCAGTTTTACAATTCACTTCAAAAATATCAGCAATTTAACTCACCCCATACACCCCGAACTTAAGTGCTTGTATTTGAAATCAGCATCCTCTTGATTAAATTAGAGCCCGTGTAAAGTAGAAAACTGAATTGAATTATCTTAGGATTAACTCAAAACATTCACTTTCAAATGCACTAATCAGATTCTTGAACAGGGTCAATGGTAGTGAAGACTAACAGACAATTATCAACCAACTCAATCTTGAGCTCTGCAGAGCATTATAGACCATTTGTTTTGGTTTTCTGGCCAGAAACTTTTACAAAAAGCACAAAAGCTCTGATAAACAAACTGCACGATCAGCAGACACAGATATTTCCATCAGGAATTAGCGGAGATTAAAAACAGAACTATAATAACATAATCACATAATATGTTAATGTTATGTTTTCAGAATGTTCTGCTGCCCCCAAGTGGGCAATACAGCAAAAAGCTTAAATCTTTAAAAGCTTAATGTTGCTCTGCTACGTGGTAACCTTTGACCCATGATATGACCACATCATCACATGGTCAGGACAATCTTCCCAGCAGCCCCAGGAGACTCAATGATGTCATGGTGGGCCTGGGCGGCCTTGTCAAGTGGATATTTGGACCCGACGACCGGACGCAGCCAACCAGTTTCCATCCCTGCACAGAGCAGTGCCCCACACTCCTTCTTCTCCTCCTGAGAGAGGACAGGATAAAGATTTATGTTAACAAACTGGAACATTCTATCTGGATAAAATTTTTTTCAGGTCCAAAAGCTTTTCACTGCTCATTTTTGTTACGATGTGATCAATAAGTGTTGCCACGGTTTAACTTTAACTGGATGAAGTCCAGTTTAATATTATCAGCTGCTGACACCCAGATAAATAATGCAAAGTGATGTCCCTGCTTTGTACCGCTGAAGCGAAGAAAAGAGCCACTCCGATGATGCTGCTCTCTTTAGCCATAGTGTCTCTGGGGTTGATCTCTATGGAGCCTCTGCAGCCAATGATCTAAAAAGGAAAACAACAAGAGATGAAGGAGTGTACAGAAAGTAGCTGGATGAAGCTACACTGGGATACTACTGTATAAAACTATAAACTAACAATGGGCTCTTACTGGTAGTGGGCCAGTGTCATGCCAGAACTGGAGCAAGCAACCAGGTGTATAAATCTGGGATTGACCTTTAGTCGTTGGACAGGACTTTGTGAAATAAAAGGCTGAAGGACAGATGCCGAGTGGAAGCACTTTGAAAATGGGGCTACTAATTTCTCTGCAATGTCGCTTTAAGGAACACTGGAGATGACAGTATGCACAGCTCTAAGCTACTGTTTTTTTCATCAAACCAAAAAAGCTCTTCACACCCTAATTTGTTTGTTGTTGGACATTTTAGTGCCACCAGGACTGCTGGTGGTCAGACAGCATCCTTTGTGAATACTGACCGTAACACGTCCTCCATAGGCCAACATCTGGAGGTCCTTGCTGAGGTTGACATTTGACAGCATCTCCACTATCACATCTATGCCTCTGCCCTCTGTGGCTTTCTGGAACACACACACACACATTAAATCAGTCCACATCTCTGTAAGCACTATATAAAACACCTGGAACCAGGATGAGCTCCTTACCCAGAAACAAAAAACAAGGAATAAAGATTAACTGTATATATGTGTGTGTGTGTGTGTGCATACCATGATTTCGTCTGTGTAGCCCTCCTCTCTGTGATTAAAGGCCAGGTGAGCTCCGTTGTTGAGAACCAGCTTCATTCCCTCTGGCGTCCCAGCTGTCCCCAACACCCTGAGACCCAGAGCACGAGACATCTGGCATGCTGCCATACCGGTCTAAACACACACACAAACACGCACAAATACACACACAGACACGTGATACAGATGTGGACACCATTTATTTTTGATGTAAATACAGAAAAGGGAAAGAAATGCACCCCTCCGCTGGCTCCATGGATGAGGACGGTTTCTCCAGCCTTGGCGTGGGCTCTGCAACACACAACATATCAGGAAAAACACAAATTATTCAGAACATGTGATTAACTGGCCGACTTTAATAACAGGTGTTGTTCTGTATTTTCCACACTGTGAATAAATCCCATGAAAAGATTGAAACCAACAATACTTGATGCCTTCTAACTGCCCCAGGACGTCTTACAATTGACTTTTTCGTAAATATATTCTGTAATTTCGTAAAAGGATCAGTACTTTTTGATACTAAAGTAATGTATGAATTTATTGTGGACTATTTTAGCAGTGGATTAATACACATACACAATGTACAGTATGATGAAAGGATTATTCTTCCCATGAGTGGCCCTGTTGTCTGAACGATTTCTCTGTTAAACACTTTCTATGACACTGTGGTGGCAACTTATATAATATTCTTTGCAATCGTCTGCTGAGGAAGCGGAAGTACATGGAGGGACAGGAAAAGACTCAACAAACTGGTCAAGAGGGCCAGGAGTGGAGGATGTTAAGGTGACTCTTTAACACTAGCATGACATCATGTAGCACTGTTACATATCACTCTATAAGTATTACTTATATACAAATCACTTGTACATCCACTATGCTGTGCCATTCTGTTTATTTACTCTGTACAGTTACCTCCTGCTGTGTTCTTTGTAAAATCTCAACCATCTTCTCTGGGAAACAAAGATTATACTACACACCATGTGCAAGCTGCTTTGTGTGAAATGATCCATTATGCATATCTGTATAACTGAAAGATGTATATATCTCTTACTTTATGAGTATTTTCTTATCCACCTTGTGTATATAAGCTACTGTAACAGGTCAATTTCCCCAGTGTCCATCTTATCCTATCTTTCACTGTCAGTGATGAGGGACAAAATCCACAGTCCTCAAAAATGCTTTCTACGGTCCAGCTGAAACTAAATATAATATAAAATGAGGCTTCAGTCTGAGTTAGACAAGTTAGACTGCTTGTTCCTGATAATTTACTTTTTACAGCACAATTACTTAGCTAGCTAAGCTAAGCTAAGAAAAAACATTCTCAGTTTTGTGACCTTCATCATGCTCGGGTTAGCAGCACCTGAAGGATCTGTGGTGCACTGTGGTCTGTGGCTTCAAGAAGCTGGCGAGGCGGTTTCTGTTGAGCTTTCAGGGTGATTACACAGGCACACCAATAATCAGGGTTCCCACACCTTCTTAAACATCAAATTCAAGGACTTTTCAATGACTTCCAGGCAGAATTCCCTCAAATTGAAGGACCCAACATGGCATAGTTTAAAACAGAATACAGCACTGAGATGTTTTATAATGAGAACTAACAGAGTGTAGACTATTTGCTAATGTTAAGTAAAGAATATCTTACATTTCTATTCTTGTATAAAATACACACTAGATGTATATAGAAATCACTCATTTCTATAAACGTCTAGTGTCAGAAACTTTCAAGAACTTGATGTGTTTTTTTGTTTTTCCTGTAGGAGGAAATAAAACATGCACATGTAATCAGATAAGTAGATCTAGAAAAAAGATGTAGCTGTTATTTTATTGAAAGATTCACCGTAAGAATTTGTAAATAAAAAGAGTTCACAGTAACTGTGAAGTAACACATGAAGTCTGAATAAAAGTGCTGTGAAACCTGTTAGCCAGCAGCACGGTGGTGAAGTTAACCAAACTGCTGTGTTGCAGGGATGATGTCTTACTTGTGAACCAGAGCTCTGTAGGCGGTGAAGTAAGGGATCCCTACAGCTGCACCCTGGGTGAAGTCTAAAGCGTCGGGCAGTTTGTAGACACAGTCGTCTGCTGCTACAGCGTACTCTGCATAACCTCCACTAACAGTGGCTGTGGTGAACACATGGTCTCCTGCCTGGAAAAGATGCAGAACAGAGTTACGGCACTGACATGACACCTGCCTCCCACTGGTTGACTCAACAAGGTAACTGCTACTGAACACATTGTTCCCTCAGCAGCCTGTGGTCACTGACAGTGCCTCAGCTTTCAAGATCACAGCCTGTGCTTTAATCATCAGTGCTCTGGCAGCAACATCTGCAGGACTTGTAGGCCTGTTTATTTCAGGTCAGAGGGTTTCAAACTGTGAGCTGTGTCTGTATCACGTGTTTTTAAGTTAACAACTTAATCTCGGATGTCCAACACAAATAAACGTCCATGAATCCATTCAGAATCCTAAAAAACTTTTTTTAAGGTTTAACATTTTTTGATTTTCTTCATAATTAAAATAATCCAGTGACAGCTGTCTGTACGGGTACATTGCAAATGGAAAAATGCTAAAAGCTAATTCAGCTAAATTTTAATGGTTATAAAGAACAAATAATGGCAAAAAAATGGCCCAAAGCATTCCTCACTGAATGGCAATGTTACATACCCAAAGCATTGTGGGAAATGTAGCTCCAAATCTTGAGTAAGACAAAGAAATCCAATCTAAAATGAACCCAAACTATTAACATGAACTTTTCCATGTTGTACTGGGAATCTTTCTCTGGTCTTTTGTCATCCTGCCTGAACAAACTCAAAGAGAAAGCACAAGAGCTCAGACTGCTTCTGTCAACAATCCCAATATTAAGAACAGAGTGACATGAAATGAATGTTCAGTCCTGTTATCAAGCTGTAGTTTGCCTCTTGGCACCCTAAACTCCTCTGTGGATGAACTGTCTGCTGTTGTTGTTGTTGTTGTTACAGGACAGTGCCATGTGTATACAGCTGATGTGGTCAGTTAATATTGTTATGGAATTTTCTATCCTTAGGTTACACGAGGTTAGGTGTGGGCCTTGAGGTCCTCAGCAGTATTAGTTGTTTGGTTGAGAACAGTAGGTGCCAGTCTCAACACTGTGGTGACCAGGGTCGAAGAGATCTGTTGCTGCCTTCCGAGACATAATAGATAGCTTGCTGTTGATGTTCCAATCTGTGTAAACAGACATCTGTGTCTCCAGACTAGAATATGTTGACAATAACACCTGCATGGGTAAAGACATTCACTTTGACTAATTCTGGACGTATAGTATTTGTGGTGTTATCTTTGGGTTTAAAGTCTGACCACCAGCATGAGTTCAGCAGAATGTGAGACCGACTCAGACACTTCTGATGAACTTTGAGAGTGTCTCTAATTCTCCTTGATCAAGCATCAATAAATATTACAGCATAAGACATCAGAGGCTCCTGAACACTTTCTTCCTTCCTGACCTCACCATTGACCTTTGACTTCAGCAACTTCTCACAACAAATATGACCATGTAACTTTAGAACACAAGTCACAAACACAGAATAACATTCTCCCAAGCATAGTTTGAAAAAAGCACTGAAGAGTTATGAAGACGGCAAACCGTGAGTAACACAGCAGAATCTATCTGAAGTCTGAACGTTAGCTAACATCCTTCCTTTCTAATCCACGATGTCTCAATGTTTCACAATTTTTGAAGCAGATTGTGAAACAATGAAATTCATGTATGTATAACGAAAGACAGGGCGGTTCAAACCCTGAACCCTCCACCACGAGTGTGCTTATTATTTTTAAATTAAATACTTTTCTGCTGGTATAACTGAGAATCCACTGAGCAGAAGTGACAGTGGATCCCAGAGTGTGGACTCTGATGGAGCCTGAAAAACATTCTTATAACATTATAACAACATTACTTTTGTATAAGCTATTTACTTAGTGAACAGTTTATACATCTCTGTTAACTCTGACTGTGCTGACTTCTCCTCTCAGCTTGTTCTGTAATCAGTGATTGCACTCTGCAGTAACATCCTGTATGTTACTCAAACATCCATCACACCTTCACTGCACTGACTCCTTCTCCAACAGTTTCCACCACTCCAGACACATCTGTGCCCGGTGTGTACGGCAGGGTGGGCTTACGGGCGTAAGTCCCAGCCCGGATGTAGGTCTCCACAGGGTTCACTCCACAGGCATGGACACGGATCAACACCTGCAAACACACAGACACCGTGTAATAACTTAAATAACACACACACACGTTTATATGAGAGATTACAGACAACAGATGATCATAGTGTTTCCTCACTTTAACGCACGATGAACGACAATATCTGCTATCTACAGCTTGTCATATTCCTAACATGCAATACTTCACTGTCTGCATTAATGCTCTAAACTTTGTTCATAGAATAGACATGTTGAAAGCTGAAGCACTGTCAGTGCGACTGACAGCCGTCAACTCTGCAGGAAAGCTGTCATGCAACACATGTCCACTAATGTCCACTCCTCCTCCACAGTAAACGTGTGTGTGTGTGTGTGTGTGTGTGTGTCACCTGTCTGGGTCCAGGTTCAGGCACAGTCACATCTGAACACAGTCTGAGCACCGACGGAGCTCCGAACTCACTGACTCTGATGGCTCTCATCAGCCTGCAGGCCGACATGTTTCACACACACAGGAACACACACACACAGGAACACACACTTCCACAAACACTAAACTATCTGCTGTGCTTTACAAGTCGGTTAGAAACGCGTCATCTCCACCTTCTGGACCGGAGTATAAACTTATGATGGCCCTCATAATAAAATAATAATACACACACACACACACACACACACACACACATATATATATACCAGATAAAAAATAATAAAACATAACTTCTTATCTTGCAATGTTTTTAATGTCATGAAAAGAAACGTGTCTAAATCATCCATCATTTTGAATACAATATTATATACTGATGAGACCCTTTGGTCTGATATGTTTTTCTTGTTTTTAAACTCAGTAAATTATTATTTTTATTCACTTATTTTGTATGATCATTTGTATGTGTCATTGCTAATTAGAAAATGCTTATTATTGTTGTAATTTGTCTTTCATAAAAAACAAATCGTATAGATTACAATCTATAAACACTCAGACGTTTCATGTTTTTAAATAGAGACAATAAATCTAGAGTGACCTTTAAAAGATGATTGTCGATTTTAATCGATTATGTCTCCGTTTGACTACTTTAGCCTGACTACAATATGACGTCACATCCGTTTAGGTACACGTCTGTATTGTCACAGCAGAGAGTTTATGCACGTGAGCAGAGAGACTTCACAACAGAGAACCAGAACCAGGACCGGACCCAGTGTCAGCCCACGGCCGGAGCCCACGGCTCCACGAGGAGCGCTGCTCCGTGTGAGAGGAGCTCCAGGCTGCATGCAGACAGCGGCACGCAGTGAGAGGACGCCCCCAGGACTCAGACAGACTCCGGTCCCGGTAAACCGGCCCGGTACTTCACCTTGTGTTTGTAAAGGATGGCATCAAGAAGCCGGTATCTGCTGCAGAGACTGTTCACCGGACTCAGAGCTCAGAGGGTCTGCTACCGGAGCTCAACTCTGACCTCGAGTCAAGGACGACTGCTGAGGAAAGCTCCAGGAAGACACGTGAGCTGCTCACACACGCTGAACAGGTGTGATCCTCACAGCACAGGTACACAGACCTCCCACCTGCTCTGTGACTGACTGACCGATCGATTGATTGACTGATCATGTGATCAAGTGTTGCCTTAACAGGATGTGCACAAACAAGATAGATCCTGATGTTCTTCAGGCTGCATTCACCTGCTGGACACATTCATTATAAATCAGTTCATGCAGATTAAAATCAGAGATGAGGTGACACTGAAGTGAACAACAGACATTTGAAGGTCAGAGCAGTCAAGTCCAGTGTTAGTGATGACATTATGACAGCTCTGTTCCTGTAAGAGTCGCCATGAGCCACCATTAATGATATTGAACACACACCCCAACAGCTTCGGTGCTCTTTTTTTTTTTTTTTAAATCTGTGGAACTCTGTCGAATGTCCCTTCATTTATATATACAACCTTTATTTAATCAGGAGGTCTCACTGAGATCAAGATGGTGGTGCACAGCCAGGCTGAGATATTTTATTTAAGTCTTTTTAATACTCACAAGAACATGGTAATAAATAAAGATGGATAGATATCACATCAGTTCCAGTTTTTAACTACACTGTTTGTCCTCCAGGTCCCAGCAGTCTGTCATTCAGGAGTCACACCTGTGGAGAACTGAGACCAGATCATGTTGGAGACAGAGTCACTCTGTGTGGCTGGGTCCAGTACCTCAGGTATGCTGATGCTGATGCTGTGCACAAAGGCTTGACATTGACTTAAGACACTGTGTTAAAGGCTGAGGCCGATGGCTTTGAATTCTAGACTTCCTGTGAGCGCCTTGATTTCCATCTCCATACCTAACTCCACAATCCAGTTTGTGATGGGAAGTTATATTATGACCTGATCGATGTATTGTTCATACAAAACTGTATTCTAACAAAGTTTCTGCCTCCAATAGGCAAGACCTGTTTGTCATCCTGCGAGATTTCAGCGGCCTGACACAAGTTTTAATTCCTCAGGAAGAAGTAAGGATGTCACAATATAATGTCTGTTATCAATATTCCAGCCTAATAAAGATATTTATACTAATGTCGAACTATTTTCAGTGCAGAGAAGAGGAAGTTACTGAAGCAAACATTAGAACTTTGCAGGACTGGGCTGAGCTCCAGTTGTTTTTGTTCACATACAGTAGATGGTTAACTATTGTGTGTGTGTTGTGTCTTACTTCATGTTACTTTTCTTTCTGTGTTTTAAGTCTGCCGGTCATCTGAAAGCAATGCTCTGTGATCTGACAGTCGAGTCTGTTGTCAAGGTGACGGGAACTGTCAGACGGCGACCGTCAGGACAGGAGAACAAGGTTTGTGTGTAACACGAGATCATGACTGGCTATCAAAAGCAGCTCAGCTCATTCATATGAAGACATGGACGTGAGAGACAGAAAGGACAGGCAGAAAGGACAGACGTCTAAACAAAACTTCAAACTCAACTTCACAGCTAGTTTACTGGCAATGAAGCTGCACCCACACAGTCCTGGTGGGTGAGTCATGTGATGATACTTTGTACCTCTGTCATTCACACACAACTCCTCCGTGCCTTATGTGTTTCTGTTTACTGCAATTACTGTAATTACATTAAAAACATGTTAAATCTCAATGTTTTGTGTTTAATGACTGAATAAGTTGTTTCTATTATTGTCCAGTAGAGAGCAGCAGAGACAACATATATTTCAAAGCTGTTTCCATGAGGAGGCGTTTCTTTCTACCCACAAACTGTCATTGCCATTATTTTGGCATGAACATTGCGTGTGAACAAGATACAGATACCAAGCCTTATCAAGTTTTAGGAACTTTAGGGGCTCTGTTGCACACCTACTTTTAACATGATTTGATTATGCATACGTAAAAAGCAAATACACGTTACAATTTAATGTAGTTAGATTATATTTAATCATCAATCAGTTTAATTCTTTGTTTTTCTGTAAGCATTGTGGGTCTTCCACAAAAAATGATGTGTCTCAAAAGCTCTCAAACATGGCTTGCCTGATAACATTTTGGAGTAAAAACATTCATACCTTCACGTTGATCGTCCCTCTGCAGAGTTCAGGCTCAAGCTCAGATGTTTTAAATAGCTCAACTGAACTGATTATATTGACTCTTTTATGAGCAGAGCCAACTCAAACCCAGTCTAGTTTTGAGTCTATAAATGTGCTGTAAAGTGAACTTAAAGGTCCAGTGTGTAGGATTTAATGGCATTCAGTGAGGAGGCTGCTTATGGCAATCAACTGAGCAAGTAGTAAGCATCTTCATGAACATCTTTAATCATATGAAGGATCTGATCAATAAATTGTGACGATAGAATTTAAAGTTTCAGTTTCTTATTCAGAGTTCTGTTGTGTCCGTACCAACAGGCCATGCCAACAGGGGAAATAGAAGTCCTGGCTGAGAGTGTGGAGGTCTTCAATGCGTGCCGGAAGTTGCCTTTTGAAATCAAAGACTTTGTCAAAGTAAGCATGTTACATCAGTGTGCGGTATTTTACAAATTCTTGTAATAATCATGAATGAATGATTGTTTCTGTTTTCTGTTGTCCGATCATGCAGAAATCAGAGTCTTTGCGGATGCAGTATCGCTATCTGGACCTGAGGTCCAGTCAGATGCAGAAGAATCTCCGACTGAGGTCTCAGCTGGTGATGAAGATGAGAGAATACCTCTGCAATGTGCATGGTATGAAGGGCGAGATTCATTTCCTGAGCTGGGAAAATCTTTCCATCACAGAAAAACAGTGACATTCACACTTCCAAGCATAGTGGCTTTGTTGAGTCTGCAAGTAATGAGACCTCAGAATGGTCATGTCATGGGGCTTCTGGTGTAGAGATCAGAAATCCTCTTCCATGCACCAGTCATTGTTTACAGTCTCATTAGCAACGTGAGACACAGGAATGGAGTTGAAGAAACCTCTACAAAGAGTTATTTGTATATGAATGTTTATAAAGGTTACACTTAATGTGACCTGCTTGTCAGTAGAATCAAAGGACATGAAGGAAACCCATGTAAACACTACACAAACATAAACACAAACAGCATGACTAAACTCTTTAACCGTTTTGTCTCTCTTTTTTCCCTCATTTGTAGGTTTCGTCGATGTTGAAACTCCTACTCTGTTTAAAAGAACACCCGGGGTAAGAAGGTCCTTTATCTTTGGACAGGATGGTTTAATGTTTCTTTGACAAAAAGACAATAAGAGAATCAAAGATTCTTCTCTAAGCTGCTGAAAGTACTAAAATGTAGTGACATGTATGATGGACGGACTTTGTTTTGTGTTTCAGGGAGCCAAAGAGTTTGTGGTTCCATCAAGAGAACCAGGACGGTTTTACTCTCTACCCCAGAGTCCACAGCAGTTTAAACAGCTTCTAATGGTGGCTGGTGTAGACAGGTGGGTACAGACTTACGACCGATGGTCACTAACTACTCTGACGCCTTGGTTGTTAACTTTCCAAGAAGTATGTATGGGTCAACAGCTTTGTTGTCACTGTGGCAGGTACTTCCAGATGGCCCGGTGCTACCGAGATGAAGGCTCCAAACCCGACAGGCAGCCTGAGTTCACCCAGGTATGACACTGGTTTTATACATCTAATCTCAAAGACCTTGTGTTCTGTTTTGTGGATAGTCTCATATTTTCTTGAACAGTGTTTTTTTAATCCTGGTCCTTGGGGAACACTCCCTGTGGACCAGGATTGAAAACTAGAACTAAAATAATCAAAACTATCTATGAACTGGGACCACTTTTCTGAAAAGTAGGTAAACACTTCTCCTCAAAGCATATTTCTCGGCCTATGTGTTTTCCAGTTCCAGACATTTTGAGGGATTCCAACTTGACATTTATTGCATTTCCATTCATTAATTAGAAGCTGCTGAGGTGGGTAGGACAGAGAACGTAGCTCGCTTATATACATGGTTTCCTGTTGCTTTGGTCTAGGACCAGGTACCCCTTGTACCTAGTCCTGGTCATGATTTGGGCTTAATTTGCTGGTTTTAGTCCTGATCTGTGTCCTCTCCTCATCTCTCCCAGGTGGACATAGAAATGTCTTTTGTGGACCAGGCAGGTATCATGTCCCTGGTGGAGGGTTTGTTGCAGTACTCCTGGCCGGTAGAGAAGGGTTCTGTTAAGGTTCCTTTCCAAACCATGACATATGAAGAGGCCATGAGGGACTACGGTGTGGACAAGCCTGATACCAGGTTCAGTATGAAGGTGGGTGATCGTGCTGTTGTTTGAGGTAAATCTGGAACAGCAAAATAAGTCTGCTGACTTATACAAATAATTACCACTTTTTCTTTACTGATCACTTTATTATGAAGGCATTACCTAAAGTCTGTCAGGATCCTGTCAGGAACCAAAAATCTAAAATGAATAAATAAAAAAAAAAATTGCTGTTAGGATGGTGTGAATATATGTGTGTTTTGTAATATTATTTATATTATGGTCACTTTCCTTTCATTTCATACACTATGGTCACCTGATCATGTCATAGTTTAAAATTTGTATTTATATATTCTCTCCGATTACATTTTGCCCCTTTATTTGATTCTATTTCTGTAGTGTATATTACACTTTCTGCTGCTGTAGCAAGTTAATTTCCCCATTGTGGGATAAATAAAGTAAAATCTAATCTAATCTTAAACCACAACCTCTGAATACTTGTCTCTCTTATCTGTCTGTCTCTCCAGCTTGTCGACCTCGGTGAGGTTTTCTTGTCCACAGAAATTGAATTCCTCAGATCAGCTCTCAGCCAACCAGAAGGCTCCGTTCAGGCCATCCGTGTCCCCAGTGGAGCGGTAAGAACAAAACCATTATCTGGTGGAAGAAATCCATCAGAGCACACTGTACATACATGCATCACCCCTGTTTGTGTGGACTTTTAATCTGTTTGAGTCAAATGAGATTTTCTGTCTTGTGTTTGACGACAGAAACTATTCACTAGCAAAGATTTGGAAAAACTGAAAGAAACAGCTAAGACTCAGTTTGACCAGGTACGTTTGTCTTTCCTCTTGTTATCTTTCACATCTTGTATAAAAATATATATATATATATATATATATATATTAGGATAAAAGATAAAACAGAATACATCCAGCTGCAGTATTTTCTCATTGTGTGTGTTTTGTAAGGAGCTCAGTGTGGTGCTGGTCAAAGCAGACGGGACCTTGAAGTCTCCCCTAAAGAAGCTGCTGTCTGTCTCAGCCACTGATGAGCTGCTGCAGAGGACTGGAGCCAAACCCGGAGACCTGCTGCTGATGGCAGCCGGTTCCTTCCACACTGTGGTGAGAGACTCACTGACATCAAACTTGGATTAGGTCAAAAATAATGAAGGGGAAACATTGTACGGTTCTATCATCCTACCTTTATCTCGTTCTCATGTCTTACCACACCTCTTTCCACACTTAGCGTCCATTGCTGGGTAAACTTCGCCTGCAGTCTGTCGAGCTCCTGGAGTCCCGTGGGGTTTTAGTCCGCGACCCTTCAGCCTTCCACTTCTTGTGGGTCGTGGACTTTCCTCTCTTCTTGCCCAAAGAAGATGAGCAGGACCAGCTGGAGTCAGCCCATCATCCATTTACTGCTCCACTGCCAGAGGACACACATTTACTCTACACAGAGCCACACAAGGTAGTCAGACCAGTTTTTTACATCTAATCTCAAAGAACCTTGTGTTCTGTTTTGTGGATAGTCTCATATTTTCCAGGACAGTGTTTTTCAAGCCTGGTCCTCGGGGAACACTCCCTGCATGTTTTAGATGTTTCCTGCTCCAACACACTTGATTCCAAGTAATGGCTCGTTATCAGGCCACTGCAGAGCCTGATGACGAGCTGACCAGGATTCAAAAACACTGTTCTAGGAACTAAAATAATCAAATCTGATCTATGAACTGGGACCTAGGACTTTTCAGATCAGATCTACTCAAGTTGTTTAATCATGTCATTTGGAATGCATCAAGCCTTATCGTGTATCATGTCATGTCCAGGTACGTGGTCAGCACTATGACCTGGTGTTGAATGGCTGTGAGATTGGAGGAGGCTCCATCCGCATCCACAAAGCCACAGAACAGCTTCATGTCCTGAACAACATCCTCAAGGTCAGTCATTGTTTATTTTACCACCTTTGGAACTGGGTTGACTCAATTGTCAGTCCTAACCCTTTTTGACGTGTGTGTGTGTGTGTGTGTGTGCGTGTGCGTGTGCGTGTGCGTGTGCGTGCGCGTGCGCGTGCGCTGCAGGAAGATCCCAGTCTTCTCTCTCACCTGCTGGAGGCTCTGGACTCAGGAGCACCACCTCATGGAGGCATTGCCCTGGGTAAGATGAACTCTGCACTGAACCAGTAATGAGTATATTTCAGTTTATCACAGGAAAGAAGCAGCAGAGCATACATACATTTCTAATATCCAGTACGCAGTTCACGACCTACCGCCTAAATTCTCCATGTTTTTCTAGGTTTGGACCGGCTGGTCTCCATTATGGTTGGGGCTCCGAGCATCCGTGATGTCATTGCCTTCCCCAAGTCATTCCGGGGTCATGACCTCATGAGCTGTGCCCCTGACTTGGTATCTGAGGACGAGCTGACATCTTATCACATCTCTGTCAAATGGCCAGCAGAGCAAGGAGGAGGAGGAGAAGACGAGGGGAAGTGAGGAGTTAAAGAAAGAAGGGATGAAGAATAAGAGGAAGGGGCGATGCTTCCCAGATCTCTGTAACTGCAACAGAGTAAAGAGCATGAAGACAAGCGGCGGTGTAGAGACTGAAGCTGATGAAGACGTCTGCCAGCTGGACAGTAGATACGAAGAGGAGGAGAGAAAATGAGGAGGAGGTGATGTTGTGGCTGCAGCTCAATAATGTCACTTGACATGGAAGAGAAAAAGGAACATGGACACAGCCTACAGTATATAAAAACTGAAACACTGGCTGCTTCAACAAAGAAGGAAAGCTTACTAGTCTCACTGATAAGGAACAACTACTGAACTTAGACCAACGACTAATCCTTCTTTACAGTTTGTTTGTTGTATATATGATTGAAAATGTTCTCAATTTAAATTGAGTAACATTTTAAGGACTTTATTTTGCACTGCTTTGATAAGAATAAAACTCTGGAGAAACATTTTAAACTTTTGTAATTTGTTGGGACACAAAATAAGTTCAAGCATACTGAAGCGTGCAGTCACAGATAACACAGAACCACTGGGAGCTGTACGGTTAAGGTATTTGTGAACATGATTTTTTTTTTAAACATGAATATTTTTATAAAGATTAGGCTCTTGTCTCTGGAATTTGATTGCAATTCTAAATGGTATTCTGTTGTGGACTTATGTTCAGCTTGTTATTCGCTTCCAGTGCATGAGAATACACAGGTTTGTTTGCATTCACATATTGTGGAAATCAATATTGGTTCATGAGGTTGAGCATGAGATGTTGACAGTCCAACCGTTTATGCAGCAGCACAAAAGCATGTCTCTAACTTGGTTCTACCTGATCTGTCTGTGTTGACATAACTTGCTATGGGTGGAGTATTACTCGTGAACCACTGGTTTTGTCAGACCTCTGCTCGCTACTTGCACTATGTACTGAAAGATGGCTGTCGGTATCTGTCACCTGAGAGGATCCAGGTGATCAAAGAGATTCAAAGGCTGAAGACAAGAAAGACCATGGTTGTCAGAGTATGCAGCATATGATGCTGTTTTGGTGGCTGCAACACTGAAAGACACCTGACCCTAACCCTAATTATTCAGTGGACTGAGAAAATGAGACATGCCCACAGACATGTGAAGTACATGCTGTGTTCTGCTCCAGATTTGGGATTGGCAGATTAGAAGAAGACTTTTCTCCTTTATGTGACAGAGGATGGAAATATGGCTGCTGCTGTGCTGGCTCAGATGTACAGGGAGAAACCAAGGCCTGTAGCTTATTATTGTAAAATACTACCATTAATCATATGTGTCTTGTTTTATGTGCTGAGGCAGCAGCTGCAATTATAGTTGAAAAATCTGTAAACATGCTTACTGTATAAACATCATTGAAGATCACAGCACAACATATGGCCAGTCAAAAAATAAGTCATTATGAATATATTCTGACAAAATCAGTAGCACACACAAATCCAGCTGTGTATTTTTGCACACAGTGAACAGGAGAAGAAAAGAAGGAGGCTAAGCATGACTGTGTGGAACTAATTAAGTCAACTTCTAGCATAAGAGCAGATTATTAAGACTGCTCGAGAGAGGAACAACTGGAAGGCCGACTCAACATGCATTGTTGATTAAAAAGCAGCAATGATGCTACCAGCACAGATCACTGTAGTGAAATGTGCAGGGCATGCAAAGGTTGCCATAGGCAATATTCAGCTGTTGCATGTGCTAAGAATGCCGCTTTGTAGTCAAGAGTTTCCTTAATGGATGAATTTTGCATGTGTGTCAGCAGAAGTGTCAGAGTGTGTATTCACAATTAATGATCTCCTTTCAAAACAAGCTTCTGAGGCTGAGATGAAACTGCAGAAGAAGAAAGGATGTTATCAAGAAGTTGATGGCCTGTAGAAATTTGTGGATGGAAGAATAGACTGCACTGCCAGAAATATATGACCACTGATTACTTATGTACTCATGGCATGATGCATATTGATTTTATGTGATAGATTTAACACAATTACAGAAATGTCAATAAGAACACTCACTTGGCTGATGACAGAGGAGACGTGGATGTTTGCTTGGCCAACAGCAGAGCACAATGCCACGACACAATGCTGAGAAAGGTTTAGTACATCCGCCCATGCCAACAGTTTCTCACTGATATAGCCGTACGGAAAGATTACATGTATGAGGTCTGAGAATGGTGCAGTATTCAAGGGACAGAATTACAGGGAACTACTCAGTAAAAGTGGGATTAAACATCAGACTTTAGCTCCATACTTGCCACAACAAAGTGGTGCAGCTGAGCAAAATTGGCACACTCTGTTTGACTAGGTGTATGCTAATAGAGAATGAGCTACCAAAAGAGATTCTGCAGTGCAGACAGAATGTGTTTACACTG
Organism: Larimichthys crocea; assembly: GCF_000972845.2. Classification (NCBI taxonomy): domain Eukaryota; kingdom Metazoa; phylum Chordata; class Actinopteri; family Sciaenidae; genus Larimichthys; species Larimichthys crocea. Next base: position 17,350,215 of record NC_040020.1, on the reverse strand, counting down.
GCGTCAATTGAAAGCCCAGTGCATCTCATACAGACGCTGCTTGTGAGACGCTGAAGGGTGTGACAAAGCGTCACTGGGAATGAAAACGAGTTGGTTGACTTTGTCTGGGGAATATCAGTGTAAACTTCTGCTTCATTCTTTGGCTCTTCTGGCAGCAGCACAGCGTCTCAACCTCCCCTCTGGCACTGTGGTCATGGGAATGTCCTGAAACTTTATAAGATTCTCAATGAAATCATGAATGTAGCCAGTAATATGTGTGACCACAGGACCTCTGACATAATAAATGAGAAAAATCTGACTAATCCAAATAAAATAGTTCATATAAGAACTATTTACCTCTCTTTCTTTCTGGTTTAATAATAGCTAGTTTCATTGTTTTCTGGACAAAATGATCATGCAGGATCCATAGTCTGTGAACTATTAGTGTTTACTGTTCACAATGTTTCTGTTTGTAGCTCACCCTCAAAGAAAAGAAGAGATTTGATATGAACAGATTTGTCCATGTTTATTGTGTGCTTATTCACTTATTCGTGGTGTGTGCACTAAGTTTGTTGTTTTAAGTGTCGTGCCAAAAAGTGATTGTCTGGTCTAAACGGTCATAATATGCAGATACACACAACTGCGTTATAACGTAGGCCTAATTATAGCTTCAAAAGTTTAACATTTATCACGTAACGGCAATTACGTGATAGATATGTCTCTGTGCTTGGTATGTCTGATGACTTTGTGTTGCCCTGTCTTTGGAAATTAGACTGTAAATTAGAAATTAGATGGGTTTTCAATAAAGATATGATAACTTTTGCAACGATCCTCGTGACTGCATTGTTTTTTATCTGATCTGGGCCTTTCATAGTATTTGCTTCCCATGTTTGGATGTGTTTTACAGTTTTCAATCAGTTTTCACCTGTCAAAAACTGATTGAAGGCATAGTATAGTTACTCAAAGGTGTTTTCTGCCTAAATATGACTTGATCTCATTCATAAGCTTCATAATATAAACAATAGAGCTCACAGGACAACTTAAAATTCTTTTTAAGGATCATTACAACACAAAATGGGCTTTTTCACCTGCCAAAAATTGATTGACGGACAAATATCGTTACTCAAAGGTGATTTCTGTCTAAATATGACTGGATCTCATTCATAAGCTTCATAATATAAAGATCTGAGCTCACAGGGCAGCTTGGAATTCGTTTAAAGGACCATTACAACACAAAATGGGCTTTTTCACCTGCCAAAAATTGATTGCAGCTCATTCCTTGTAACTTAAACATGTTTTCTGCCTTAAAATGACTGGTCTTTACCCTGAAGCATCATATGTGACAGATTACTTCTTGTCAGACAGATCACTTTTTGGCATGACACCGGCCCTGACACAGAAATACATGATGGATCATTTCACAGAAATAACTCTAATAAAACAAAATCCATATATAAGTTGATATGTAGCAGTTTGTTGAGTCTTTTCCTGTCCCTCAGACACAGACTGCACAGAAGAATGCCATCACACTGCAAAGAGACTTTGACCTCTGTCCGCTTTATTGTTGAGGTGAACACGCAGGTATTTGTATTTTGACATTTTAATTAGGGGTGGGCGATATATCGAATATACTCGATATATCGCGGCTTGTTCTACGTGAGATGTATGAAATGACTATATCGCGACCATCGAGTACTTGTCATGTAAATGTTTTAAGCCGTCGGCATTTAATTCTCGGAGTTTTGCCTGTGTCACTCCTGGTGCTGCTCACAGCACGCAGCACACTGCCCCGCCCACCCAGAAAAATCCCCTGCGCGCATGCGTACTTTTTGTAACAGGTGAGGAGAGACGTGAAGAGCCCGAGCGAGTTAATTGAAGATGGAGACGGACGACTTGGTTCCGAAGAAAAACAACTGCGGTCACGCCAGCCGTCTCTCGTTTTCGCGTGGTCACGTCAGCTGCTCCAATATTTTCAAGTGCGCCCTTATTGCCGACTTTATGGCAAATACTTTGAGAAAACTGGGAAAGTCAGCGCTAGCTTACTGCAGCGTGTGGACACTTCCGGTTTTCAAAATAAGACGTGGGTGTTAAATTTATTAAAGGTTTATTTATAAAATATGAAGAATGGTTAAAATGTGATTTAAAAAAGTGTGTCTCATAAGCCAAGTATGATCCTGCACTGCTTCAGTGCTCATATGTACATTATGAAATATATTAAAAATTCATAAAAAATATGACAATGCTATCAAGGTATTATTATTATTTATTAGAAATAAACAATACAAAACAACAACAACAAAAATATTGAGATATATATCGTGTATCGCGATATAGCTTAAAAATATCGAGATATTGGTTACAGGCCATATCGTGCAGCCCTAATTTTAATCGAGAGTCACAAACATTTCAATGTATTCATAATGTTTACTGATGACGTCACTCGCGATAACCCGGAAGAGAAGCCTCTGCGCCGCGTACGTCACGTCATGGAGGAAGATGTCTGAACAGAGGTGTGATTGTTCCGTCCTGCCTGACACACCGCTCGACACTCGGCTTGTTCCAGAGAGTGAGCAGCGAGGATAAGGGCCGTAGTCAAGCTGCCTTAGTAACGGAATGTCGTTTCAAACACAAGCCACAGTCGGTTATTCGCTGAATTTCGTCCCACAGACGTCGGACGATGCTAAACGTCTTACCAACTAGTCGTAGTTAGTGTGTTTGTGTGTTTGTGTGTGTGTGTCCACTCTATCAGCCGTCCAGCTACCTGACAGTCGGCGGATTTATCCGCAAACCGAACGCCAGGTGTGAAGCAGCCAGGTAGCATCAGGAGACGGCGGTGACAGCCACGTCAGCTAACAGTAACTAACGTTAGCTCGTATTTCACCGGTCTGTTAGCGCGTCTGTGCGGGTTTAGTCTTGTGTTCTTATTATCCAACAAAAAGAGGACGTTTATCCGCGACAATGGCTCCGATGGGTATCCGACTGTCACCGCTCGGTGTGGCGGTGTTCTGCCTGCTTGGAGTCGGCGTCATCTACCACCTGTACGCGGGGGTCATCTCCAACCGCTTCGCTGCTTTCAGGTGAGACTCCTCATTACAACACATGTTATATGACTTTATCTGACGGTGTGAGTACAGTTACTGTGTCAGCTGCATGAGGAGAACTATGAGTGATGTAACTACAAGTTATATGACAAGATACTGCAGCAGGTTACCAGGCATGTTGGAACTATTTTTTGAGAGGTGCTGCAAATATTGGGTCAGACCAGACCTTTCATAGTACAACACTCAGCAGCACATGACCAGAATACATCGCTCTCAAACACAAATACAAGATAAGTTTAAGCCACCTCTAAAAACTATTGACAGAAAGCTCTGGTGCCACATAACACAAACAAGGCGCTGGTGACAACGGTCTGCACCACTTCCTCCACCTGCCTTACAGTTTAGATGCGGTTTCAACATTGAAGTATGTGAAAAGGCAAGTCAGAGATATCCTTAAAAATACATTAAATATGTTGGAGAATAGTTGCTGAAAACATGTGAAAATACTTTGAACCATATATCACTGAAATGTGGAGTTAAGAGGTTCAAACAGTTTTTGTGGGCGGTCCTTAAAGGGTGGCTCGATGACACGCTAAGGCCACCCTGAGCATACCCCTGCACCCCAAGCAGAGAGATAGAGATGAATGAATCTCGCTCAGAGTGTTTCAAAGTTACATGTTTCAGTCGCTTCAAAATGACTGCTTGACTGCTACCACGAGTGGGCGTGGTGCATTCAGAGGACACGCCCCCACAGTCCTGGAGCAGAGTTAATTTTTACCTGATTTTGACACTTAATTTCATAAACCTGTGGATATTTTTAATCAATTCAATTTTTTTCTTCTTTGGTCTGACGGGAGAAGAGAAGCTGTCGATGGCTGTTGCAGGTAAACTAGGAAGTGGTGTCAGTTGGATCATAAAACTAAATCCATTTGCATCAGTGATACTGGCCTTTTGCAAGTGTGATATTTGCCAGCAGCCAGTTTTGAATACTATCATCATGGTTGAGGCTTGTGGCTGACTGTAGCTCAACTTTCATTCTTTATTGAATGTTTGTGGTGGGTCTCATAGCTGCCCAATAGGGCTGTGTACTGAACCGTGATACTTAGACTGAAATGTGTCTGTTACATTGAATATTGAAGGCTGTAAAGAACCTAAAGCTGCCACTTAATGTCCGGTCAGAGTGTTATTGTCATCACGGGTGCTGATTTACATATTTTAGCACTTGTATTGAAGCAAAGTCCTTGTACAACTACGGTCGAGGTAGTTTGGCTTCTTTAATGACAAAAAAGGTATGTTTTTTGTGTGTGTGTAAAATGATACCCATCCCCACTGCTAACCCTGATGCGTTAAACCATTATCTGGCTTTCGGTGTTCTGTGGGAAAGACACAGAATCTTTGTGTGTGTGAGATGGGATGTAAGATGATGAATACAAGGACCTCCCACCTCTGTGATGAGACTGATATGGTTTCATCAGGTACTTCTGAGGCTAACACATATCGTGTTGTGTCCCTTCGTGTCTGCAGGCAGAGGAGAAAAGTGGATCTGAGGGACCTGCTGGCTGTCTCAGTGGAGGCTGCAGTACTGGGCGGCAGAGAGGTAAAAACATTCAACTGTTAATTAGGTTTTCCTCGCATAGACATTTAACTCAGGAGCTCACTGCTATGCGAGAACTATAGAGCTCTGTGTTGTGTTTTCTGCTTTGAACTGGGGCTATAAGAACCAGGACGGATGATAGATACCATTCAGGATGTGTCAAACTGTTTTCATTGCTGTTTTAATCTCACACATTCTCGCCTGAACTATAATCATTCATGTAACGTCCCACAATTATTAATTAGAATACTCAAATTTTTATGATTTTACTGATTCAGTTTTCTCTCTTGATTATTGGATGATGATCGGTCCTCACTCACTCCTACTAGTCATCCACATTAATATGTGCTGAGGATCAAAATATTCATTTCATCTCAAGGAATAGTTGACATAGTCACGGGCGGATGTGGCTCAGGAGGTAGAGCGGGTCATCCACCAATCACACTGTCGGCGGTGAAGTGTCCTTGGGCAAAATACTGAATTGCAAATTGCTCCTGAAGGCTGTTCCATCAGTGTGTGGATGCATATGAATGGTTAGCTCCTAAACACGGATGAGCAGGTAGCATGGCAGTCAATGCCATCAGTGTATGAATGTGTGTGAATGATTGAATTTTCTTATCCAACCACAGTTATTAACCACTGTTGTGTTGTGAAGTAGTTGTGCTAATTGAGTGTGCCTGAAAGAGCACACTCTTTATTATCTCTTGGGCTTATTCTTATTCGTCTTCCGTTTCTTCCGTGTTTTTTTTGGCTCGCTTCTCCTCCCAGAGTTTTTGTCGCACATACACAAAACGGGTATCAAAACGACCGGCTCGGCCGGGAATCGATGGCTAAGACTTTTCTAAGAGTTTCGGCAAACGGTTTTGCCAAAAATCCAGAAAAACGAAGCCAAAAAATGAATGGGTGTGTATTGCGAGAACTCTCCAGACCTAGAGTGCGTGATGTCATCGCTAGAGTGGAGAGGGGAGAGAACAATCAGTGAAAAAATAAAACGGATTTCACTACCCTGGCCTCAAATGCCCAGCTACAGACATGATTATCCCCTCAAATGTAGGAAAATTCGAGGTGATCGCAGTGATAACACTGTTGAAGCTGTCTCCTATATAGTTTTGGCTCCATACAGGCTGATTGATCGACTACTCCCGCCAACAGCCTCATAGACTCCAATGTTAAAAAAGGAGCGAAATTTTCTGGAGAAAGGCAGAAGTAACGTTTCTCTCTCTTGCTCCTGAGGGCACATTTCTTCATTTATCGACACAAAACGAATATGTAAAACGATCAGGAAGGTCTCATCGTGCCTCAGGTTAAGCCGGTTCAATGATTGGAATTACGGTTTGGCCAAAAGTCCTTCCTTTTCGAGAGGAGTTCTCAGCATTTTCTCTCAGTCTCTAACTGACATTCTAACAGGTGCAGATCAGCTGCTGCTGATTAGGTCCTGGTTGCTTGGCAACCTCAGCCTGCGTGAAGGAGAAGAGGGGGGAGGGGCCACCAGAAGCCGAGCGGCAGCCATTTTAGTAGTTCTTGGCACTTAATTTGAACTTGTCTGTCTAAAATGGCAGACAGAGACAGCAGAGCAGCTAGCTCGTTAACATGCTAATGATAATTACCATTAGCCACTAGGAATTAAATACATGCTAATATTAACATGGTAATGCCAACATGGTAATGTTAATTGCTAGTGCATCAGCGTTAACATGCTAATGCTAACATGCTAATGCTAACATGCTAATGCTAACATGCTAATGTTAACATGCTAATGCTAACATGACAATGCTAACATGTTAATGTTAACTGTTAGCCCATCAGCGTTAACATGCTAATGGTAACATGCTAATGCTAACATGCTAATGTTAACTGTTAGCCCATCAGCGCTAACATGCTAATGTTAAAATGCGAATGCTAACATGCTAATGTTAACATGCGAATGCTAACATGCTAATGTTAACATGCTAATGCTAACATGCTAATGCTAACTGCTAGCCCATCAGCGTTAACATGCTAATGTTAACATGTTAATGTTATCATGCTAATGTTAATTGTTAGCGCATCACCGTTAAAATGCTAATGCTAACATGCTAATGTTAACATGTTAATGCTAACATAGTAATGATAACATGGTAATGCCAACATGTTAATGTTAACATGCTAAAGCTAACATGCCAATGCTAACATGCTAATGTTAACTGTTAGCCCATCAGCGCTAACATGCTAATGGTAACATGCCAATGTTAACTGTTAGCACATCAGCGCTAACATGCTAATGCTAACATGCTAATGTTAACTGCTAGTGCATCAGCGCTAACATGCTAATGGTAAAATGCCAATGGTAACTGCTAGCCCATCAGTGTTAACATGCTAATGGTAACATGCTAATGCTAACATGCTAATGTTAACTGTTAGCCTATCAGCACATCAGCGCTAACATGCTAATGTTACCATGCTAATGTTAACTGTTAGCCCATCAGCGCTAACATGCTAATGCTAAAATGCGAATACTAACATGCTAATATTAACATGCTAATGTTAACATGCTAATGTTAACTGCTAGCCCATCAGCGTTAACATGTTAATGTTAACATGCTAATGTTAACATGTTAATGTTAACATGCTAATGTTAACTGCTAGCCCATCAGTGTTAACATGCTAATACTAACATGCTAATGCTAACATGCTAATGCTAACTGCTAGTCCATCATTGTTAACATGCTAATGCTAAAATGCTAATGCTAATTGCTAGCACGTAAGCGCTAGCTGCTCCTGTGTCTAAATAAACATGTTAAAAATGACTGTTTGAGGTGTGCTTTTTGAATACAGACCCCCAGCAACAGCCCACTCGTCACTCTCAAAATTTCTTTTCTAGTACTAAATTTGCTGAGCAGTGTCGACGGGGCCAGAGTCAGGCACACTCAAAATTTCTTTAGAAATTTTTCTAGTTATTGTTTTATTGTCTCTAAAGCTCCAACATGTTCTCTGTAATCGGTGTATAAATACCATGACCCAGTCCTGCCTGTGTCATTTAACACCATTAGCATTAGAGTTTTCAATGTGTAGGAAAGGATGAGGTGAGGTGATCTTCATCGTCATGGTAACAACGGACAACACGTGGCTATGACACTGTCACAGTTTGGTTAAGTTTAGATGTAAGTTAAATATGTTACATGAGTGAGTTACATGGAATACGCACACCGCTGTCTCCTGTGTGAAAGTATTGTGTTCACCTCCATATGACACTGGCTCTGCCCACAATTTGTCCTTTTATTGATATGAACTTGAATTGTGTCAGCATGTGGGATGTAAGTTGCTTATTATATTTCCCAGGTGAAGTTGGTGCGTGAACAAAATGGCCTGAAGGAGAAGTCAAAGGGCCATACGAGGGAGGGAGCCAGCGAGCCTCTGACCATGGGTGACCTGCAGTCTCATAGAAAGATGTTTAACCTCATAAAGAACACCTTTCCTGAAGTCACGGTGAGCACGACCAATGTTAAAGAAGTCTCCTTTCCTCTGCACAGTGTGTCATTGTTGCTGCACTCAGTCATTAATTGTTTACTGTGGAAACTCCAGTGATGTTGTTGCACTTGTTTGGTAGGTCAAGGAACTGAATCACAACCAGTTAATAAGACAGTTAAATTACATAGAAAATGTCAAAGCAACAAAACTATAAACTGCAGAACTCTTAAGGCTTTATTTTTTATGTTAGAGGGAGACCTTCATTCCTGTACTCGCTTAAGTTTGATTTGAGTCATCCTGGTAAGACCTGAGAGACCTTCACATACAAATAATTTGAAATATGTAGGAATCATAATTCTGTGGGCATGTGCTTGTTTTCAGGTGAACAGTGAGGAACATGACAACATGGTGGACAAGGTAACCTGGAGCCGGGACATTCCAGCTGACATACTAGAAAAGATAGAAGGGGGGAAGGACGTCCCTCCTGAGGCCCTCACAGTGTGGATCGATCCTCTAGATGCTACAAAGGAATACACAGGTGTGCTTGTCACTGAAGTTAGATGACGTCTTGGACAATATGTCCATCTGTCACTGAGGCTTTGACTTGTCTTCACAGACGATGTAGAGCACAGTGTAAGTTTAAAAGAAGCTTAGAAGGATACATGATGTTTGGTGGCCAGACTTGTTTCAAAGGTATTATGAATGGAAGGTTGACTAAACGTGCACAGCCCTTTGCAGCATCGCCCTCTAATTATTTATCCAGTTACTCTCAGACAGCCGGGATCTGTCCGATACAGCTTCTGTTTACTCTGACAGCATCACATCCAGCCAGAAAGATTTGTAAAAGCATCTTTTTCTCTCTGTTGCAGACTCAAACTGTGTTTTTCTTGTGGTCTCCTGAGTGTATAAATTCTACTATAATGTTTAGTAGCATTATTATTCTGTATTAAAAACAGCGGCTCAGTGTGTGTGGGGGAATCATCTTTTAAAAATGATGAAATAAGCCGCTGAGCTGTTGTCATTAACATGGATTTATGTTGATTCGTCATAAAATAATGATTTTCTCTCGGCAGTGCAGCAGCAGCCTGCTGGTTAACATGCAGCGTTTATAAGCCTGGATTAAATCATTTATTTCTGTTGTCTGCAGCAGGAGGAGAAAATATGTAAATGAGAACAACTAAATGGAGAATTCAGCTGTAATGAAGGTGATCTTGGAGAGAGAGAGCAGGAGACTGAAGGGAGTTGGTCGATGTATTCTATCACACAGCTGCCGTTAATCTGTATTCAAGTAGATTTAGTTTAACGATGTTGAGATTATAAAATAATGATGACATCAGCTGGGATGTCTGCTCATTTCTCAATAGATGTTTGTTGCAAGAGATTTCATTAGTTCCTCAGTTGTTTCACATCACCACACAAAGTTCTTCACAAAAATGAAACTGTGTGGACACAAGTCGTTTTCACCACGAAATGTCATTTCAAAAATACTAACACTCCATGACGTTAGTCGTTTTACTGGATGAACTGAAAGTTGGCCGTTCATTTTCTGGTGCAACCAAAATAACTGTCAAACATTTGGGTATTAAAACACACATATTCAACCTTTTGTCACCCATTAGTTCTCTGAATGGGAAGATCTCGGCTAAAATAACCAAGCAGCAAAACAAGTAACCCTTCATTAAATTCACGTCTCTCTCTCACACACACCAAAGCTGGAGAGAGAAAAGAGAATATATTAACTAAAATGCGATGACTTCTCATTGACTAAAAGGATGAAGGATAAAATTTGACTATAACTAAGATGAACTTCATCTTAAGATGACAAAAGCTGCTCTGACACAGATCTCAATGTTTTTGTCTTTGACTCTTGTTCAAGAACTCAGCACACAACCACATTAACAATAACAGACTATTTTCCTCATCCATAGATGACCTTCTTTAGCTTAAATAAAGGGTAAAGACAGCACAAACCGTTTATAGTATATAGTCTATAGTGATGTGTAACTATTTTAATGCCTCATCATTTGGTATTCTTGTGGCCCTGGACCACATACTCAGTGGCCTGGAACTGGATCTGTCCTGGTTTACAGGTTTGGGCCAGTTTCCAAATTCATGTGTACCTGTTTACTGTGACATTGAGTTGGACCAGTTGTTCTTCTTCACTGCTCTCCTTTATTCATCGTTGATTTCTCCTGCTCCCACACATGGTCTCTTTTTCCATCATTCTTCTTGACCCTCTCTGTATCTGCTTATCTTTCTCTCTTCACAGAGAATCTGGTGAAGTATGTGACCACAATGGTCTGTGTGGCTCTAGAGGGTAAACCCGTCATCGGGGTGATACACCAGCCTTTCACTGGGTTCACTGGTAAGTGTGTGTGTGTGCTTCCACTCCTTTCTTGTCTGTGTTAAACAACTTTTGAACAGAACATGGTTAGACACTTTATGGTAGCCCACAAATCTGTAATTTTTGTTGACATAAATACTATCTCTGTTTTGTGAAAACAAACCTAACCTAACCTTCGCTCTCTCTGGTCTCTCCTTCAGCCTGGGCGTTTGTAGGTCAGGGTTCAAACATGCGTCCCAGGTCGTCGTACAGTGTCAACCCTCCAACGATGATTGTATCACGTTCTCACGCTGGAGAAGTGAAAAGTTTCATTCAGGATGCGTTTGGAAACAGCTCATCAGTCATAGCAGCAGGTGGAGCAGGTGAGCAGAGAATTCTTTGACATATACAGACGTGTGTTCATTCTGGCGTTGACATTTGACATCTCAGGATGCATTTTTCCTCCCAATGTATGTGCACATGTTCATAATAAGAGCTTGTTAAACAGGTTTTCACTGTGGGCCGCACAGTGGATGTTGAAGTGTGAGATAAGTCTGACAGAGCTGAGTCAGCAGACTTAAGTCTGAGTGTGAAGAGTGATTCTCTGCCAACTGTGAGCTCTGGTACTCTTCTGATCTATTATTTGTCATGTGACTTTTCCTCAATCATTAGCTGAATGTTGGAGCATGTTGTACCTTCAGTTTGACAATAAATAACCGGGCTGCAATTTGGCTGGTTTTAAAGGTTTTTGTTAGACCTTCATAAATACAGGGATGTGCCGCTGACCACACACATATAAACAGTTCTACACATTCACACATGGTTAAGCTGCCGAGTACATCCAGTCCGACCTGCTGGCCACTGAGCACTTGGGGTTAAGAGTGTCTTAAGAGGGCACCTCATTGGTGGTAATGAGGGAGGGCACACACTGCTTGTCTTCTGTTGGACCGTCCTGGTCCATTGAACCGTTGACTCTCTGTCCATGAACAAATGTCAGCTCTGCCTTGTTTTAAAGGCAGACATGGCTACACAAGATTCATCAGTTTATAAAATAATCAATCAGTCAATCAATCAAAATGACCACAATCGGACAGAAGACGTCTGCCAGCATCTTCCAGCTTTTACACTGCATTTTATATGATACCTCAGCAGCGCAATGTGAGGAGGGAAATCTGCTGAACTCCTGCAAAGCTGGCAGGCTTCATCCTCTTTAGTACCAGATACTCCCAAAAGTGCTGCAAAGAGGTTTATGCCAGTAGAATGTTAATTTTTAGGACTGAATATCAGCACATCATAACACAAATCACGTTGATAATCTCATTTTCTCTCTCTCAGGATATAAAGTCCTGTCACTGCTGGAGATGCCTTCAAGTGATGCAGATTCTATAGACCAGGCAGATGTTTATGTCCACATCACCTTCATTAAGAAATGGGACATCTGCGCTGGAGCAGCACTACTGAATGCACTGGGTAATGTAACAACTGTTATATTCCATGGTTTGGTTTCCTACAACAATGAGACATCTTCACTTTATGAACAGTTATATCAGGATATTACTTCAATTTAAAGCTTGCTTACATTTTTAATAAATATCTAATGTGTGTAGTGTGTTATACTAATAACATGTCATCACAATGATTGTAGGAGGCTATATGACAACCCTAAAGGGAGAGGTCATCGACTACAGTGGAACACCACTCAACAAAGGAGGACTGGTGGCCAGTATTGGTGTGGACCATAAGGCCTTAGTGGAGAAACTACCAGACTGGGACCCTGAGAAGCACTGAGAGACAAACACAGAGCCATTGATAGTTTGGTCACGTTGTGTTAAGGGCAACATGTGGCAGCCTTCTTCAGTAACTAAGAGCGGGCAGCAGACGTAACCAGACCTGAGCGACTCCATCATGGCGGGACACCAAACATCTGCCAATCGAACACAGATTGGATTGACCGTCAGCGACATGTGCCACTGAGCAGGAACCAACATGGCTGCCAATTTAAACTGCAATGGCTCTGAACACACACTTCAGGACATCCGTACATACTTGCAGCTTGGAGAAACGGTACATCATGCATACACACACACACACACACACAGTGAACACTGGACTGCAGTTTGCCAACCCATCTCCGCCCTACAAACCCCCAAGTCGCTTCACTTCCAGAGGACAACAGTATGACTCTAATGTGAAACCTGAGGAGCACAACACTGAACATTACAGCAGTTTCATCTTGTTAAGTCCATCTTCATCTCCTGATATTCCAGAGAAAACACGAGCAAGGAACTCAATGTATTCCAGACTGGCACGGTATCACTGAAATCCACATCAGCTTTGCTCGGTTAGTGAATCGGCCACTTGTCATTATCTGTGAACGGGAAAACATGATGAGCCTCAATGGCCTAAACAATCAATGTACTATGGGTTTACTGATCAACCAGCACAACAGAGCATTTGAGCTTTGGACAGCTCTACTAGAAGGTCATTACAGTAAAAAAAAAAAAAAAAAGTTTAATCCTTTAATAAATAAATACACTACACACAAACAGTCTTTGAAAGTGAACTACGGAAGTGAGAGTGAATTTATTTGTAGACAAATCATGACAAAACCCAGAATCAGGTTTACTAAGTTCTTAATTTTGAAGAAAACAGAAAAGAATGTTTTATCACAGTGAAGTCAAGGTGAAATGGTCAAAACAGAAAATTGTCTAGGTTCTGTCTTATCGTCCTTCCTGTCTGAGACCGTTTTTTGGCTGATTAAACCTATTCTTAAGTTTTGGTGTGGACATGCCATAACTAATGTTTAATTTACTGCTCTAAAAGGTTACACAAACAGCACAATATAACTGCAGGGAGAAGTCGAAGCTCATTTTTAATGAGTCAGAGTGTGCGAAGTCTTTATCGTTTATCTTCCTCAACATCCTGTAAATAAATAAAATGAGTCAGACTGAATTGAATTGAAGTCTTGAAGCAGCGTCACACATCGCTTCCTCTCCACTACACACTGTGTTGGCTGGATCGTTGAGAGCAGAGGATCAGCTGACAGGTCCTGTAGGAACAGACTAAAGACTGGATGGCGGGGTGGTCTTTCCTCTGCTGAGAACAATGTACAAAACAATCCATGCAATGTGTGGATGGACACAGGAGAAAAGCACTTCTGTTTCAGAGGTGTGCTTTCACCGAGAATCGGGTAGAAGTTTAAAGTCATATTGAGGACTGTTTGAACAAGTCTGGACCGGATCACTCCCTCCACCCTGTTCCCAAACCATTTCTGAATATTGTACTGTGCACTATTCAAAGTCATGGATGCAAAAATGACCCGTTATAGTCATATCATGTCAGAGACTGGACTGTACACTGTGTTTACGTACACATGTACTTGCATGGTTTTGTATTTTGAATAACCTTTGGTCCTCTAACTCATCACGTCAGCCTCGATGTCTGCAGACTGCCTGAAGGTCTTTCTGTACCGTCTGCCATAAGAGTGTCGGTCTGTTTAAACTGATGGTTCTACAGCTGACATTCGTGTTGTGTTGAGCAGCTTTTCTTTTTGCTGTGAAACCATATTAAATAGTGGAAAAAAAACTAAACACCAGCAGAATGCGAGCTCATGTCAGATCCTTTTAAAGTGACCTGTTCTCAGTTCAGTTTGTCTCAGCAGCCTTTGGAAAACTGATAAACTTCTATAGATAACAGTGTTCATACGTGTTCTTCCACAGACTGGAGATAAGCCGGTATAAATCTGGATAGTTTAAAAGGGTTATGGCACGAACAGGAAGCAGCTTTCAGTCTCCTGTTGGAGGTTAAAACTTCATGTGCTAAATTTCAGTTTTATGATTTGAGTGCCTTTGATCAGCATGAGCAACAGCACTCTGATAATGATGGCTAATATGCAAGGGTGATGCTGCAATAGCAACTCAATATTAATATTGAAATTACAAATAGAAAACTTGTTTTGTTTGTATGGACGTAAATGCAGGGAGGATTCTACTGATGTGAAGTTGTTTAAAGCCTTTTGTGGCTCCAGGGAGAGCGGTGTGATGACACTCGAGTCAGCGTTGGTTGGTTCTGAAGACTTCAGGTGTAAAAATGAAAAATAAATCGGTGACTAGATGAGAAGGCTCCAGGCCACTAGCAAAAAAAAAAAAAAAACACCCAAATCTCTGACTGGTGGTTGAGGTATTGAGGGGAGGGGGATACATAGAATAAGAAAAAAGATATTTTTGGTTCTGCTACATCGATTTTGATCAACAGTGATTTAGGAGTTCTCTCTTAACAACATGTTAACCAATGTCCACAAACCTGGCATGCTGTTAGAATTTAAGATACCTGGAGGTGATAGTGTCCATTTTGGAACCATTTTAAATTTCTTTTGTTGTGTTTTGTGCATGCGTATGGTACTACCTTTCACTCTGTGCTACCTCTCAAGCTAAGGTAGGCTTTAACTTATTGTCGGCTGGGCCCAGATCAACTGAGGCAGAAGCAGGTCACGACATTGCAATGACTAAAATGACAGAGATAAAAACTAGTGGTGTAGTTAAACTGACTTTTCTATCTGCTTCTAACCACTGATACATAGCAGCAGCATGCAAAGGCTGGTGCAGGAAAAGCCAGTCCTCAAGTAAAAACCTTAACATGAACATTTCCATTCGGCCAAACCGCCTGTGCTCTTACAGATACTCGTTTTAATAGAGGTAACGGATAATGATGGTCATCCTGCCATGTAACATGCTGTTTTATGGCTGTTTATGTGGATTTGTGTGGAGGGTTACTCTGTGTGTGTCTCTCAGTTGATCTGATAAACAGGTTGTTGTGCAGCTGCTCTCTCTCATCCTGCTTTTGTTGTGAATTTCCAATAAAACATCAGTGTGCATGATGGTATGGGCTTTGTCTCCTTTGGTCTTATTGTAGCAGGCAGCTGAAGTGACATCACAGGGTGTATTTAAAGTCCAGTGGTGGAGCATGTTAGAATAGTGCCTAAATACAGTTTTGATTGCAAGATCCACATGAAGGTAGACAAGTATGTCCCTGAGGTGGGGATCTAAACTCAGTTTTTCCAAAAGCTAATTAACAAATATTACACACCGGAAACACTTTGAATTTTTTTTTATTGGATTTTTACAGATCTTCCTTTGTTGCTTTTAGACCTTTGCTGCTGCTTTGACGGGCACCTTAGCTGCTGCAAACAGAAATAAGATGATGGAAAAACACACATCAAAACATTAGGGGTGCAACGATACACAAAATTCACAGTTCGGTTCAATACTTTAGTGTCATGAGAAGAGAAATTTCCAAGCCTTTTTTAACTTTATTGAAATTACCAACATTTGTTTAACTCAAAAGTACAGTTTTTAAATTAAATTTGAGGGTCATACTTTTGGTCATACGAAAACCAAAGTAGTTCCAAATGCCAGATCTGAAGGATGGTGGAGGATCTTCGATTTCAGCAAGCAGCATGTGTCAATTTACACAGACCACCTTGAGTGGGCGGAAGCCAGGCACAGAAAAAGCAAAGAGAAGCCGGTGGATTTTCAAAATAAAATACCCCATGCAAACTGCCGGTCGTAAAAACAGACAGAACCGAAACTAATTAACTACGTAGCATATTTACACAGATAGAAGCATGTTTAGAAGAACATACACCAGGAAAATAACTAAATCTGAGCAAATAAACAAAGTCTGGCGGGCTAAACACTCGCTTCGGCAGTAGTCGAGCGCAGATCCACACAGAGCGCATCATCAGAAGTTATAAATAAATATAAAATAGATAAATAAATATAAAATTGCGTATTGTTTGATTCATAGTGCGTACCGAACCGAGACCACTGTATCGAACGGTTCAATACAGATACATTTATTGTTGCACCCCTACAAAACATGCAATTACACACTGCTGCAGTAGTAAATCTTCTACCCCATTTCACCAGAAACTACAGCTTAGAAATAAATACATCCTGTTTGAGAACTAATATATTTTCAACCACAAACAGTCTACAGTAGTTAGTATCTCTTCAGATGGCTCCTACACGTTTGTTTGTTGCTGTGAAACACTTACACTGAGCTGACAACTTGCTGAGAATAGGCTGCAGAGTGTCCTCAATGTCTTTCCTTTGGGCTCTGTAGTCTGAAACTGTTGAGTGTTTGGCAGTCTGAATCCAGTCTGACTTGGCAGAACAGGCCCGTGTACAGATGTTCTGTGCACAAATTGCAGAAGAGATGAGAAGCACTCAAGCTAATGAGGACAACAAGAACCAAAGAGCAGAAAAGACACTTGTTGGTAATGATAGTCTCATTCATACATTATTATTTATTATTATTATGAAGTTTGTCTAATACTTTGTTTCAATCACAAATACATACATGCCATTGACAGAAAGTGACACATGCACAGTAAAAAACATTTCTAACATTCAAAGAAATATGTTTCATTTGCTCTTACCTATGAAATAATCGTCTTTTGACAGATTGTTTTATTTCATTATATTTAATTATTAAATTTAAAGGTCCAGTATGTCAGATTTTTATATCTACTGATCATGCCTTTCATATCTACTACGGTATCCCAAAAAACCTGAAAGTTGAAGATTTGTCTTGAGACATGATGAGTTCACTTCATAATTCTTTTGAGTTTTATGAACGACCCTGTTGAGAAAAAAATCTGCACCTGAACTACTTGAAATGAAAGGCAGATAGAAAAAGTCTCAGATATTGATTGGCATTTATAGTACTCAGCTGAGTTACACTGCACTGTTCCCTCTCCCCGCTGTGCTGCAGGTAATACTATAATCTAGTGCAGGGCTCCTAGCAACCCAAGCTGAGGAAGTTTGAGATGAGTTCAGTTGATGTTTTGAGTTTAATTTTGAAATATAAAGTATTAAAAATATTTAACGTTGGATAATGACCCTGTCATTCCACCTCTGATGGTCTGTGTCAGATCATCACTGAAGACTTGTTGGAGTTGATGTTAGCTAACATTAGGCTGATACAATCTGTTCTCTTACACCTCCATAGCTAGCTCAAATAGTTTCAGGATCCTGTTTCAAGAGCTAGTTATGGCATTTCCCACCCACACCAGTTGTCTTTGAACGCAACAAAAAGCGCTCTATAAGGCGGACTCTGAATCCAGCGATCACAGTTCAAATCTCGGTGGGACCTGATTTTAACTGATTAGTACCTGAACAGATCTAAAAAGTGGTTCCATGGTGTAATGGTTAGCAGTCTGGACTCTGAATCCAGCGATCTGAGTTCAGATCTCGGTGGGACCTGATTAGTACCTGAACAGATGACAAATCAAGAAGAATGATCAAAATACATTTCATCTAAAGAAAAAGTACTTCATTTCTGGATTTGAAGACGTTTCCTAACCGATGTGACTCAACCAGGGTAAAAATATAATGTGTACCTATGACATTGCCCACAGTTTTCTAAACACCAGTATTGACAGTTCATAGTATTTCCTATCAATGCACTGACGGCATTCTAGCTCAGATTTTGATTACTTGATGACTCACAAGTTTTGATGACTTGCAACTCAACATGACAGAAAAAAAAGACTCTAGACCTTATGACTCAAATGTTTTACCAGAGGTCAGTTGATGTTTTTAGTTTAATTTTGGTATAAAGTATTAAAAATATTCAATGTTGGATAATGACCCTGTCATTCAAACTCCTGATGGTCGGTGTCAGATCATCACTGAAGACTTGTTGGAGTTGATGTTAGCTAACATTAGGCTGATACAATCTGTTCTCTTACACCTCCATAGCTAGCTCAAATAGTTCAGGTCCTGTTTCAAGAGCGTTATGGCATTTCCCATGCACACCGGTTGTCTTTGAACGCAACAAAAAAACGCTTATAAGGCGGACCTGAATCCACGATCACAGTTCAAATCTCGGTGGGACCTGATTTTAACGATTAGTACCGAAACAGACTAAAAGTGGTTCCATGGTTGTAATGGTTCAGCGTCTGGACTCTGAATCCAGCGATTGAGTTCAGATCTCGTGGGACCTGATTAGTACCTGAACAGATGACAAATCAAGAAAGGATTAGATCAAAATAACATTCATTCTAAGAAAAATTACTTCATTTCTGGGATTTTAAGACGTTTCCTAACCGATGTGACTCAACCAGGGTAAAAAATATAATGTGTACCTATGACATTCCACAGTTTTCTAAACACCGTATTGACAGTTCATAGTATTTCCTATCAATGCACTGACGGCATTCTAGCCAGATTTTGATTACTTGAGACTCACAAGTTTTGATTTGACTTGCAACTCAACATGACGAAAAAAAAAGACTCTAGACCTTATGACTCAAATGTTTTACCAGAGGTCGTTGATGTTTTAGTTTAATTTTGAAGTATAATATTAAATATTCAATGTTGGATAATGACCCTGTCATCAAACTCCTGATGGTCGGTGTCAGATCATCACTGAAGACTTGTTGGAGTTGATGTTAGCAACATTAGGCTGATACAATCTGTTCTCTTCACCTCCATAGCTAGCTCAAATAGTTTCAGGATCCTGTTTCAAGAGCTAGTTATGGCATTTCCCATGCACACCGGTTGTCTGTGAACACAACAAAAAGCACTCTATAAGGCGGTTCCATGTTGTAACGGCCTTAGAATGAGCCTTTTTATATCTACCACAGTGGCTCCGAAATATGCAAAAATACACAAGCGTCCCTATCTAGAGCCAGTGTGTAGTTTGTCCATTCTGGGTTTCTACAGAATCCCATATGGTCTAGACGTTTCCTAACCGCCGGACTCAACCAGTGTAAAAATGTAACGTTGTACCTACGACATTGCCCACAGTTTTCTAAACACCAGTATGACAGTTCATAGTATTTTCCCACCCAGACGAGTTGTCTTTGAACGCAACAAAAAGCGCTCTATAAGGCAGACTCTGAATCCAGCGATCACAGTTCAAATCTCGGTGGGACCTGATTTTAACTGATTAGTACCTGAACAGATGAATCAAGAAGAATGATAAATACATTTCATCTAAAGAAAAATACTTCATCTCTGGTTTGAAGACATTTCCTAACCGATGTGACTCAACCGGGTAAAATATAACGTTGTACCTATGACTTGCCCGCAGTTTTTTCTAAAACACCAGTATCGACAGTTCATAGTATTTCCCACCCAGACGAGTTGTCTTTGAACGCAACAAAAGTTCAATCTAAAAAGTGGTTCCATGGTGTGTAATGTTAGCACTCTGGGACTCCTGAATCCAGCGATCCGAGTTCAAATCTCGGTGGGACCTGATTAGTACCTGAACAGATGACAAATCAAGAAGAATGATCAAAATACATTTCATCTGAAGAAAAAGTTCTTCATTTCCTGGATTTGAAGATGTTTCCTAACCGATGTGACTCAACCAGCGTAAAATATAATGTGGTACCTATACATTGCCCACAGTTTTTCTAAACACCAGTATTGACAGTTCATAGTATATTCCTATCAATGCACTGACGGCATTCTAGCTCAGATTTTGATTACTTGATGACTCACAAGTTTTGATGACTTGCAACTCAACATGACAGAAAAAAAAAGACTCTTACCTTATGACTCAAATGTTTACCAGAGTTCAGTTAGTGTGTTCAGTTTAATTTTGAAGTATAAAGTATTAAAAATATTCAACGTTGGATAATGACCCTGTCATTCAAACTCCTGATGGTCTGTGTCAGATCATAACTGAAGACTTGTTGGAGTTGATGTTAGCTAACATTAGGTTGATACAATCTGTTCTCTTACACCTCCATAGCTAGCTCAAATAGTTTCAGGATTCTGTTTCAAGAGCTAGTTATGGCATTTCCCATGCACACCGGTTGTCTGTGAACACAACAAAAAGCACTCTTAAGGCGGTTCCATGTTGTAACGGCCTTAGAATGAGCCTTTTTATATCTACCACAGTGGCTCCGAAATATGCAAAAATACACAAGCGTCCCTATCTAGAGCCAGTGTGTAGTTTGTCCATTCTGGGTTCCTACAGAATCCCATATGGTCTAGACGTTTCCTAACCGATGTGACTCAACCAGGGTAAAAATATAACGTTGTACCTATGACATTGCCCACAGTTTTCTAAACACCAGTATTGACAGTTCATAGTATTTCCCACCCAGACGAGTTGTCTTTGAACGCAACAAAAGTTTAGTCTAAAAAGTGGTTCCATGGTGTAATGGTTAGCACTCTGGACTCTGAATCCAGCGATCCGAGTTCAAATCTCGGTGGGACCTGATTTTAACTGAACAGATGACCAATCAAGAAGAATGATCAAAATACATTTCATCTAAAGAAAAAGTACTTCATCTCTGGTTTGAAGACATTTCCTAACCGATGTGACTCAACCAGGGTAAAAATATAATGTGTCAGATCATCACTGAAGACTTGTTGGAGTTGATGTTAGCTAACATTAGGTTGATACAATCTGTTCTCTTCACACCTCCATAGCTAAGCTCAAATAGTTTCAGGATCCTGTTTCAAGAGCTAGTTATGGCATTTCCCATGCACACCGGTTGTCTGTGAACACAACAAAAAGCACTCTATAAGGCGGTTCCATGTTGTAACGGCCTTAGAATGAGCCTTTTTATATCTACCACAGTGGCTCCGAAATATGCAAAAATACACAAGCGTCCCTATCTAGAGCCAGTGTGTAGTTTGTCCATTCTGGGTTCCTACAGAATCCCATATGGTCTAGACGTTTCCTAACCGCCGTGACTCAACCAGTGTAAAAATATAACGTTGTACCTATGACATTGCCCACAGTTTTCTAAACACCAGTATTGACAGTTCATAGTATTTCCCACCCAGACGAGTTGTCTTTGAACGCAACAAAAAGCGCTCTATAAGGCGGACTCTGAATCCAGCGATCACAGTTCAAATCTCGGTGGGACCTGATTTTAACTGATTAGTACCTGAACAGATGACAAATCAAGAAGAATGATCAAAATACATTTCATCTAAAGAAAAAGTACTTCATCTCTGGTTTGAAGACATTTCCTAACCGATGTGACTCAACCAGTGTAAAAATATAACGTTGTACCTATGACATTGCCCGCAGTTTTCTAAACACCAGTATCGACAGTTCATAGTATTTCCCACCCAGACGAGTTGTCTTTGAACGCAACAAAAGTTCAATCTAAAAAGTGGTTC